>NC_066583.1:399349068-399649068 GCF_024323335.1 Lathyrus oleraceus
CGACCTCCACATAAGCGTCGTACGAATGAATACCGTTTTCTCATACATATATCACACATGTTCCATAACCTAGATTATCTTTCTAAGTTATTAATCAAGTTATTCTCCTAGGTTTCCTCACTCATCTTTGTAAGGTTTTTAATCATGTTATTTCACCTTCAACATAACAACAATATTTAACTTTCATCATAATATAATTTATAGTATTTATAAATCACATGATTTTATAACATGGAACAATATTAATAGCCCTTTACGTTATCTTTCTAACGCATCCGTCTGTGTCCAAAACGGAGTTATAACCCTCAATTAATTCATTAATCTATCTTAATCAAGATTTAGATTAACATTTATTCATTGCATAAGTATTCAACAACAATGTCTTTGGCCTAGTGGTAAGGCTTGTACCATACCAAGGAGGTCCCGGGTTCGACCCCCATTGGTGACATATCCAAGGCCAATTGATTGATAGTTGAAAAATTCCAACTTCTTCAAAAATATGATTTCTAACTTCTACTGCATAAACACCTTACTTTCACCTGCAAATTTTTGCTTCATTTTTCACAACCAACCTCTTGGCATGGACATAAAACACATAAACAAACTTCCAAACAACAACCACATCATTGTATCACAATAATCCCACATATGCAAGAACACCCATAGAAATATCATCCATGAAGATTCATAAAAAACTCATCATACTATCAACTATCTCACTATCTATTCCATGGTTTTACCAACCCTAGTTTCTAAATCTAAAGTTCTATCTAGAACTCACCTAATAGAAGATGAAGTTTGGTGAAGATGATGAGTAGAAAATGGTGATGATGAGCTTTTCCTTCTTCTCTTCTAAGCCCTTCTTCCCTCTTTCTCTACTCTTCCCTTTCTTTCTTTTCTTTCTGATATCTCTCTTTCTCTCTTACCTACTTCTTCTTATCCTTTTCTCCTTCTTTCTTTCTACACCACACAATTATATAACATATACTTTATATATATTATAATATTAGGTAGTAAAAAAAATATCCCAATTAATATTTTATCTTCCAATACCAATTGACCAAATATTAATGTTACCAAAAATGTCCTCTCTTGTACTTATTAATATTGGTCTTTCTCTTTTATTAATGATTAATCTCTTCAGAATTCACTGGTTACTCTATTGGTCCCAATTGACAACATTTAGAGCACATAGGAGCTCCAATTGTTACAACTGATAATAGATAGAGTACATAGGAACTGAATTGGTTTTAACTGACAACTAATTGAGCATTTAAGAGAATATGAGATATTACATTCTCCCCCCCTTAAATGGAAATTCGCCCCCGAATTTCCCTCACTCAACAAACAAACAATTCTTGTATCAACGTCTTAGACCAACACTTAATTTCTCTTTGATTTCAAGCCTCTGATATACTCATCCTTCTAACTTGTCCTGCTGCCAAATTTCCTTCTTTCATAAACTCTTGAAACTTCTTGATTTCCATTACAATCTTATTCTGATATTGGATTAACATGTAAACTTACTCCCACTTAATTCCTCTGATATACCGCTTAACATCAGTTGGTCACTTTCCTCCCGGAAACCACGACTTTCCTTCCTTGCACCAAGTTACACAAAACATAATTACGACATCTTATCTTGATTTGGTTAATCAATGCTCATTAATTCTTCATAAGAAAACTTATTGATTCCTTGACCACAAACAATATTGACTACTATTTTCTTATTATTCCTTCAACAAGTGTGACAAACTTGTAATCCATCTATCGGTAATCTTATAAACTTCACTTGACCTAATGCGACATGTTGCAAGCCTCTACTCCAATTATTTCCTTTCTCTCGTACTACTCCAATAAGATAACACCATTAGCACGAGGTTGTCTTACTCCCATTCTTATGAGTTACTATCTCTCTAATTCCCATAGACTTGATTGAGCCCTTTATTCAATCACCTTCCATTGTGATGCTCCGATTCTAACAGTGGAACACCTGGAATTCCTAAACACCACTTGTTAGCTAACAGTATACATAAAAGATCATGCTTATCCTCTAGAGTGCCCACCACCCAAAGCAGTACTAGGACCTCACTGACATCCATTAGTAGAATAAATTTCTCGTTGACACACAAAGGTTTAAAATATGACTAACATCCTCCATAATATATATATATATATATACAGGAGCCACGTGACTACAACCATAAAGGTGTATGACATCCAGATCCATCATGTGTTCAAAGCAGCTAAACCAAATTAGTTTGACAATCTCCGATTCTGGTTACTATATTCCATATCAAATCCTCTTATAGGGTTTTGACTCATTCAAGATTTCTCCCAACACATGATCTCGACCAATAACAAAGTAACACCGTCAAGGAACTTTAAATCATCAACAAGACACCACTTCTAAGGAACTTAAGCAATCTAGAACATAAATATGAGTGTCCATACACCTCGTAAAGTCACACACAATATTTCACACACATCTAGAGATAACATTTCACTTTGTTTCCCAAAATCATTTATCTCAATCGTCCCGTCCCATCTTCCATAATCTTAGCTCATGCTCTTACTAATATACAGTTCGAGTTACATGTTTAACTTCAGGAATATCTTATCCTCGCTCCTTCTTGGAAGGATAACTCATGAATCCTTCCAATAGGGTAGAGTATCATCGTGCACATCCATTACCACTCTCAGGGAGTCTACATCTAAGGCTATGAATCCGAATGAATTAATCAATTTCATACCCTAACCAACCATTTCACACCTTATCAATATATACCATATACCTAACTAATCTCTTCCAGATCACCACTTAGTAGGTATCTTCCAGATCTGTTCCGTATAGTTATTCATAATCATAATAGTGGTACTTCCCAGACTTACTTAAACTGAGCATGGTTCACCAGGTTGGTTTTCCCACACGTCTGACTTCAATGATATCTCCACAGATGACCAACTACGAACTAAACCATCAGAAATCCCAATTTCAAAACTACCAATCTGACTTGTGGTGACTTGTAACTCCATCCTCAATTTGTACACCCACAACGGTACACTTATGACATTTAAGACACCCTTAGCTCTAACACGGTGTGAACGTTTATACTCCGGGATCAACCAACCAAACACTCCTCAAGAAGATAATTAACAACCAGACTTCCAATAAGCCAATATTACTCTTGCAATTCAAATAAAATGCACTTAAGATGAACCTTATCATTGCCACACACTTATGACTGTAATTTTCTTCTAAACCAATACCTACTACACCCTTCATCATACTAGGGTTACTTGTCTAGATGACTTGCTACGGACAATCCTCATTGTCTCCCAATAAGCTCTACAACATAACATATTCAACATCCTACACTTAGTCCACATGCTCCAACTTAGCTTAGCTTTTGTTGTCTATCACCAACTCAACTTCTTAGAATACAAGACTCACGACTCAACAAATGTGTGTTACTTCGCATCCATCTCAAGACAAGAAATCCATTACACTTACTTGTGGCCATAATGCTACTATCACATACTTTCTTAATACCAAGGTATAACTTCCTCCAGTCCACTACATACTCTAGAAATCCTCGATGCGAGCAATCATCAACTACAAGCCTATAACTTCGTCTTAATGAATCTTAATGGTCCCATTGTACCTTTATCTAAAATGAACCCCATTACAACGGTTGTATTGTAACAATCACACTGCTTCCACACTTTTTGTTCATTTATATTCCTATGGTAATTCTCCCAGTTCCAATTAAAAAACCATTCTACTAGAATTCCTTAAATCCAACTTACTTCCTCTTCTCCTCAACCAAATATCCTACAACCAAAACTCACTGGAGCTTCCATTACTATATAATGTGTGTTCTCTCTCTTTCCAACATAAACTCTTATATTTGATCCTTAGGTAACTCAACATTCCATTACAGTTTCTCACTAACACTAAACCTATGACTAGCTATCTTGAATCTGATCTCCCTTCTAAGACTGGATATACTTGATCTATCTTCTAGCCTCCATTTGCTCCATACATGTTTCACTTGGAACAGACAACCATGTCCCCGAGTCTCTCCTTAGTCTTCATCATTACTTTAGGCTCCCAACAAAACTGAATGTCCTTATCCCTCAAGTTCTTAACCACTTGCAAGGTACCATCCCAAATATATATTCCATTAAGTAATCTCGTTCTTCCAAGATATTTTAGTGGCCTTATAAACTGAAACACTGATACACTACCTCACTTCCAGACCTTATGACATATGTGTAACATAACCATCCTTTCTCCTTTACCATACAGAATTACTCACAATACTTATTCCATATCAGTGAGTATATCTTACTCCACTAGCAATTCACACCTTTCTCAAAGCTCTGACAATTCATCCAATAGAGATCCTCAACTTCTCAACTCTGTTAACACCGGAGAATCGCTTGAATGATACACTACTCTTCAATTCCATAATACCCAAATCACAACTCCTCCGAAACTTCAACTGGGCTATCCAGTTCTCCTTACTTTCTAACTCTTGGCTTGGTCCTACTCTCAAAGCACAAGGTCAACCCACACTTCGGAATCCTCATGATCGCTCAACCATGATCCTACCTATCATGCACATAATATTAGGTTGATCAGGCCCAATAATACATACAATGATATTAAGAATCATGTTGGCTAAACACACATATGAGGCAGGAATAGATTTACTTATGATGTTTCAAGGCTAGGTCGAGAATCGACCTGCTCTGTACCAACTGTAACAACCCGTATAATATATATCTAGAATAATATCATACAAGTGTTAATAATTGGTACTTATCCAACATAAGTGCCTAATGGCATCAATATATACACATGTCCAAACTAAAAACATCAATGGAACATGTTATACAATAGTGCATAAACAATAAAAATCTAAGAACTATGGGCAATATCTTCATTGCACACAACTCCACAACGGGAGATCATGATAAACAACTTCCCTTGAAACATCCATAACAACTTCTCTTAGATTCAACCTGCAAGGATTACCTGAAAAATAACAACAATAATGGGATGAGATAATAATCTCAGTGAGTTCTCCTATCCTATGGATCCACTCGGCTCTACAGGGTTTCTAATCAATACTCAACTCATATCTAACTCAAGTCAACAATGGAATGAAGACTTGAGCGATGGGGAAACTATCTCACAATTGTATGACAACATGCATCTGAGTTCTCATAACTCAACCACGATCATTATTCAGATCACGACACATCAATTCCCGAATGGACTTACGTCTAAGCCAGGCCCGGTTCATGCATGCTCGTATGATTCGACTTTCGCTGTGGATATTCGGTTCCCCTATAGGACTTAAACCCACTATTGAGAACCATCACTCGTATGAGACTCTACCCACTTTGAGTCTCTTTCACCGTATGGGCCTTATCCCACTTTGGTGTCCACCTTTCCCCATGTCCGCCATGGTTGGGGCTCAAACCCAATTGAGGCTCGAATCATTGGTCCCACATCCCATGCTTACTCGTCTAAGCATACCAAAAGAGATGTGTACCATCACAGAAAACACACATTCTGAATACATGATCGGTTCCATGAACCGTAATAAAATCCATCAATCACAAGTGACTTCATTCACCATAATACACAAATAATAACATGGCATGTTCCATATAATGCGTCTCATTCTCAATCATGGCAACAATTCGTCCACGACCTCCACATAAGCGTCGTACGAATGAATACCATTTTCTCATACATATATCACACATGTTCCATAACCTAGATTATCTTTCTAAGTTATTAATCAAGTTATTCTCCTAGGTTTCCTCACTCATCTTTGTAAGGTTTTTAATCATGTTATTTCACCTTCAACATAACAACAATATTTAACTTTCATCATAATATAATTCATAGTATTTATAAATCAAATAATTTTATAACATGGAACAATATTAATAGCCCTTTACGTTATCTTTCTAACGCATCAGTCTGTGTCCAAAACAGAGTTATAACCCTTAATCAATTCATTAATCTATCTTAATCAAGATTTAGATTAACATTTATTCATTGCATAAGTATTCAACAACAACATCTTTGCCTAGTGGTAAAGCTTGTACCATACCAAGGAGGTCCCGGGTTTGACCCCCATTGGTAACATATTTTAATTCATCAAATAATTAATTCATGTCAATAGATTGATCAAATTAATCAATCGATTGAATGTGAATTTATCTCAAAAATTTTACTAAACCAATCGACGATTGATTCCCCTCATTCTCTTCAAAACAGGAAGTTTGTATAATCAATTGGTCCTGGTGCAAAACATGATTTCTACTGCATAACAACACAACTTTTACTGCATAACCACCTTACTTTCACCTGCATAATTTTGATTCATTTTTCACAACCAACCTCTTGGCATGGACATAAAACACACCAACAAACTTCCGAACAACAACCACATCATTGTATCACAATAATCCAACATATGCAAAAACAACAAGCCCTTCTTCCTTCTTTCTCTCTTCTTCTTTCTTCTCTCTTCCTCTTTCTCTACTCTTCCCTTTCTTTCTTTTCTTTCTGATATCTCTCTTGCTCTCTTACGTACTTCTTCTTATCCTTTTCTCCTTCTTTCTTTCTACACCACACAATTATATAACATATACTTTATATATATTATAATATTAGGTAGTAAAAAAAATATCCCAATTAATATTTTATCTTCCAATACCAATTGACCAAATATTAATGTTACCAAAAATGTCCTCTCTTGTACTTATTAATATTGGTCTTTCTCTTTTATTAATGATTAATCTCTTCAGAATTCACTGGTTACTCTATTGGTCCCAATTGACAACATTTAGAGCACATAGGAGCTCCAATTGTTACAACTGATAATAGATAGAGTACATAGGAACTGAATTGGTTTTAACTGACAACTAATTGAGCATTTAAGAGAATATGAGATATTACATTCTCCCCCCCTTAAATGGAAATTCGCCCCCGAATTTCCCTCACTCAACAAACAAACAATTCTTGTATCAACGTCTTAGACCAACACTTAATTTCTCTTTGATTTCAAGCCTCTGATATACTCATCCTTCTAACTTGTCCTGCTGCCAAATTTCCTTCTTTCATAAACTCTTGAAACTTCTTGATTTCCATTACAATCTTATTCTGATATTGGATTAACATGTAAACTTACTCCCACTTAATTCCTCTGATATACCGCTTAACATCAGTTGGTCACTTTCCTCCCGGAAACCACGACTTTCCTTCCTTGCACCAAGTTACACAAAACATAATTACGACATCTTATCTTGATTTGGTTAATCAATGCTCATTATTCTTCATAAGAAAACTTATTGATTCCTTGACCACAAACAATATTGACTACTATTTTCTTATTATTCCTTCAACAAGTGTGACAAACTTGTAATCCATCTATCAGTAATCTTATAAACTTCACTTGACCTAATGCGACATGCTGCAAGCCTCTACTCCAATTATTTCCTTTCTCTCGTACTACTCCAATAAGATAACACCATTAGCACGAGGTTGTCTTACTCCCATTCTTATGAGTTACTATCTCTCTAATTCCCATAGACTTGATTGAGCCCTTTATTCAATCACCTTCCATTGTGATGCTCCGATTCTAACAGTGGAACACCTGGAATTCCTAAACACCACTTGTTAGCTAACAGTATACATAAAAGATCATGCTTATCCTCTAGAGTGCCCACCACCCAAAGTAGTACTAGGACCTCACTGACATCCATTAGTAGAATAAATTTCTCGTTGACACACAAAGGTTTAAAATATGACTAACATCCTCCATAAGATATATATATATATATATATATATATATATATATATATATATATATATATATATATATATATATATATATATATATATATATATATATATATATATATATATATATATATATATATATATATACAGGAGCCACGTGACTACAACCATAAAGGTGTATGACATCCAGATCCATCATGTGTTCAAAGCAGCTAAACCAAATTAGTTTGACAATCTCTGATTCTGGTTACTATATTCCATATCAAATCCTCTTATAGGGTTTTGACTCATTCAAGATTTCTCCCAACACATGATCTCGACCAATAACAAAGTAACACCGTCAAGGAACTTTAAATCATCAACAAGACACCACTTCTAAGGAACTTAAGCAATCTAGAACATAAATATGAGTGTCCATACACCTCGTAAAGTCACACACAATATTTCACACACATCTAGAGATAACATTTCACTTTGTCTCCCAAAATCATTCATCTCAATCGTCCCGTCCCATCTTCCATAATCTTAGCTCATGCTCTTACTAATATACAGTTCGAGTTACATGTTTAACTTCAGGAATATCTTATCCTCGCTCCTTCTTGGAAGGATAACTCATGAATCCTTCCAATAGGGTAGAGTATCATCGTGCACATCCATTACCACTCTCAGGGAGTCTACATCTAAGGCTATGAATCCGAATGAATTAATCAATTTCATACCCTAACCAACCATTTCACACCTTATCAATATATACCATATACCTAACTAATCTCTTCCAGATCACCACTTAGTAGGTATCTTCCAGATCTGTTCCGTATAGTTATTCATAATCATAATAGTGGTACTTCCCAGACTTACTTAAACTGAGCATGGTTCACCAGGTTGGTTTTCCCACACGTCTGACTTCAATGATATCTCCACAGATGACCAACTACGAACTACACCATCAGAAATCCCAATTTCAAAACTACCAATCTGACTTGTGGTGACTTGTAACTCCATCCTCAATTTGTACACCCACAACGGTACACTTATGACATTTAAGACACCCTTAGCTCTAACACGGTGTGAACGTTTATACTCCGGGATCAACCAACCAAACACTCCTCAAGAAGATAAATAACAACCAGACTTCCAATAAGCCAATATTACTCTTGCAATTCAAATAAAATGCACTTAAGATGAACCTTATCATTGCCACACACTTATGACTGTAATTTTCTTCTAAACCAATACCTACTACACCCTTCATCATACTAGGGTTACTTGTCTAGATGACTTGCTCGGACAATCCTCATTGTCTCCCAATAAGCTCTTACAACATAACATATTCAACATCCTACACTTAGTCCACATGCTCCAACTTAGCTTAGCTTTTGTTGTCTATCACCAACTCAACTTCTTAGAATACAAGACTCACGACTCAACAAATGTGTGTTACTTCGCATCCATCTCAAGACAAGAAATCCATTACACTTACTTGTGGCCATAATGCTACTATCACATACTTTCTTAATACCAAGGTATAACTTCCTCCAGTCCACTACATACTCTAGAAATCCTCGATGCGAGCAATCATCAACTACAAGCCTATAACTTCGTCTTAATGAATCTTAATGGTCCCATTGTACCTTTATCTAAAATGAACCCCATTACAACGGTTGTATTGTAACAATCACACTGCTTCCACACTTTTTGTTCATTTATATTCCTATGGTAATTCTCCCAGTTCCAATTAAAAAACCATTCTACTAGAATTCCTTAAATCCAACTTACTTCCTCTTCTCCTCAACCAAATATCCTACAACCAAAACTCACTGGAGCTTCCATTACTATATAATGTGTGTTCTCTCTCTTTCCAACATAAACTCTTATATTTGATCCTTAGGTAACTCAACATTCCATTACAGTTTCTCACTAACACTAAACCTATGACTAGCTATCTTGAATCTGATCTCCCTTCTAAGACTGGATATACTTGATCTATCTTCTAGCCTCCATTTGGTCCATACATGTTTCACTTGGAACAGACAACCATGTCCCCGAGTCTCTCCTTAGTCTTCATCACTACTTTAGGCTCCCAACAAAACTGAATGTCCTTATCCCTCAAGTTCTTAACCACTTGCAAGGTACCATCCCAAATATATATTCCATTAAGTAATCTCGTTCTTCCAAGATATTTTAGTGGCCTTATAAACTGAAACACTGATACACTACCTCACTTCCAGACCTTATGACATATGTGTAACATAACCATCCTTTCTCCTTTACCATACAGAATTACTCACAATACTTATTCCATATCAGTGAGTATATCTTACTCCACTAGCAATTCACACCTTTCTCAAAGCTCTGACAATTCATCCAATAGAGATCCTCAACTTCTCAACTCTGTTAACACCGGAGAATCGCTTGAATGATACACTACTCTTCAATTCCATAATACCCAAATCACAACTCCTCCGAAACTTCAACTGGGCTATCCAGTTCTCCTTACTTTCTAACTCTTGGCTTGGTCCTACTCTCAAAGCACAAGGTCAACCCACACTTCGGAATCCTCATGATCGCTCAACCATGATCCTACCTATCACGCACATAATATTAGGTTGATCAGGCCCAATAATACATACAATGATATTAAGAATCATGTTGGCTAAACACACATATGAGGCAGGAATAGATTTACTTATGATGTTTCAAGGCTAGGTCGAGAATCGACCTGCTCTGTACCAACTGTAACAACCCGTATAATATATATCTAGAATAATATCATACAAGTGTTAATAATTGGTACTTATCCAACATAAGTGCCTAATGGCATCAATATATACACATGTCCAAACTAAAAACATCAATGGAACATGTTATACAATAGTGCATAAACAATAAAAATCTAAGAACTATGGGCAATATCTTCATTGCACACAACTCCACAACGGAAGATCATGATAAACAACTTCCCTTGAAACATCCATAACAACTTCTCTTAGATTCAACCTGCAAGGATTACCTGAAAAATAACAACAATAATGGGATGAGATAATAATCTCAGTGAGTTCTCCTATCCTATGGATCCACTCGGCTCTACAGGGTTTCTAATCAATACTCAACTCATATCTAACTCAAGTCAACAATGGAATGAAGACTTGAGCGATGGGGAAACTATCTCACAATTGTATGACAACATGCATCTGAGTTCTCATAACTCAACCACGATCATTATTCAAATCACGACACATCAATTCCCGAATGGACTTACGTCTAAGCCAGGCCCGGTTCATGCATGCTCGTATGATTCGACTTTCGCTGTGGATATTCGGTTCCCCTATAGGACTTAAACCCACTATTGAGAACCATCACTCGTATGAGACTCTACCCACTTTGAGTCTCTTTCACCGTATGGGCCTTATCCCACTTTGGTGTCCACCTTTCCCCATGTCCGCCATGGTTGGGGCTCAAACCCAATTGAGGCTCGAATCATTGGTCCCACATCCCATGCTTACTCGTCTAAGCATACCAAAAGAGATGTGTACCATCACAGAAAACACACATTCTGAATACATGATCGGTTCCATGAACCGTAATAAAATCCATCAATCACAAGTGACTTCATTCACCATAATACACAAATAATAACATGGCATGTTCCATATAATGCGTCTCATTCTCAATCATGGCAACAATTCGTCCACGACCTCCACATAAGCGTCGTACGAATGAATACCATTTTCTCATACATATATCACACATGTTCCATAACCTAGATTATCTTTCTAAGTTATTAATCAAGTTATTCTCCTAGGTTTCCTCACTCATCTTTGTAAGGTTTTTAATCATGTTATTTCACCTTCAACATAACAACAATATTTAACTTTCATCATAATATAATTCATAGTATTTATAAATCAAATAATTTTATAACATGGAACAATATTAATAGCCCTTTACGTTATCTTTCTAACACATCCGTCCGTGTCCAAAACAGTGTTATAACCCTTAATCAATTCATTAATCTATCTTAATCAAGATTTAGATTAACATTTATTCATTGCATAAGTATTCAACAACAACATCTTTGCCTAGTGGTAAAGCTTGTACCATACCAAGGAGGTCCCGGGTTTGACCCCCATTGGTAACATATTTTAATTCATCAAATAATTAATTCATGTCAATAGATTGATCAAATTAATCAATCGATTGAATGTGAATTTATCTCAAAAATTTTACTAAACCAATCGACGATTGATTCCCCTCATTCTCTTCAAAACAGGAAGTTTGTATAATCGATTGGTCCTGGTGCAAAACATGATTTCTACTGCATAACAACACAACTTTTACTGCATAACCACCTTACTTTCACCTGCATAATTTTGATTCATTTTTCACAACCAACCTCTTGGCATGGACATAAAACACACCAACAAACTTCCAAACAACAACCACATTATTGTATCACAATAATCCAACATATGCAAAAACAACAAGCCCTTCTTCCTTCTTTCTCTCTTCTTCTTTCTTCTCTCTTCCTCTTTCTCTACTCTTCCCTTTCTTTCTTTTCTTTCTGATATCTCTCTTTCTCTCTTACCTACTTCTTCTTATCCTTTTCTCCTTCTTTCTTTCTGCACCACACAATTATATAACATATACTTTATATATATTATAATATTAGGTAGTAATAAAAATATCCCAATTAATATTTTATCTTCAAGTACCAATTGACCAAATATTAATGTTACCAAAAATGTCCTCTCTTGTACTTATTAATATTGGTCTGTCTCTTTTATTAATAATTAATCTCTTCAGAATTCACTGGTTACTCTATTGGTCTCAATTGACAACATTTAGAGCACATAGGAGCTCCAATTGTTACGACTGATAATAGATAGAGTACATAGGAATTGAATTGGTTTTAACTGACAACTAATTTAGCATTTAAGAGAATATGGGATATTACATTCAAACTTTGTAAAGATCAATGTGTTGGTGTAAGCCCTAAAGGCCAATACTTTTGGTACTTGTATTGAATTATTTATTAATAATAAAAGGATTTTTCTTTATTATGTTTGTTTAATAAAGCCCCTAAAATAACTAGTCCATTTAATGTATCAAGTGTGACTTAATCATGAGGTTCCATTAAACACAAGGACATTATTTTAAAAGTATTCGTAGTCGAGCTTTATTGTGAAGTGGGATAATATTAAAGCATTAAGACTATTATGTATATAAACTGATGATCACATCTCATGGATCATGGATAAGGAGTTATCAAGTCTTAAACATAGGTATGAATATTAGGAGTAATATTTATACTGGATTGACCCGCTATGAGAATACTATATAGAATATTATGCAAATTGTCATAAGTTATTCTCATAGTGATAGTGGTGTATACCACCCTTCGACCTAAAACCACTATGGACCCTAGATGTAGAGTCGAGTGCTTTATTGCTGATTAAACATTGTCCGTAACTGGATGACTATAAACACAGTTGATGGGTACTCCACGAAGCATGATGAGGGACATGAGTGACCTATATGGAATTTTCCCATCCTGTGTAACATGATAAATGTCTAAGGGCCTAATATTGAACCGAACAAGGATGACACGGTCTATGCCTTGTGTTCAATATAGACATAAGCGCAAAAATGGTAATTGTAGACACAAGTATTATCACAAAAAAGGATTTGTCAGATCACATGACATTTTCGTGTCTTGGGTAGCAGTGATGTATTGCTAGATGTCACTCACTGTTTATTATGTTAAATACGTGATTTAATATAATTGTCAATATCGCGAGAACCTACAGGGTCACACAGAAAAGTACGGATTGATGAGAGATATAGTAAATAAGGAACATCGTAAGGTACGATGCACTTAAGTGAATTGTAGAACATCGTAAGGTACGGGGTACTTAAGTCAATTGTAGAACATCGTAAGGTACGGTGCCTTTAAGTAGAATATGAAATATCGTAAGGTACTGATGCAGTACTTTTCGCAAGTATACGAACGCGTCAGAGTAATATAAAACATTGTCGAATCCACAGAGACCAAGTGTCAATCTATCGTTATCTATTATTATGGTGTTATCAAAGGCAATCAAAATAGGTGTTTTTTAGAGTGTGCAATGAAAAGTAAAGTATTGAAATAAATTTAATTAATAAAGACAGGGTCGAATGTAATTCACATAATCAATTGATAATCCAAGTACTTGCTAATAGAACTACTTATGGGCAATATTTTCTACTTTGAAAAGAACTAATTTAACGGGAACTGTCGCTTTCGCGTATTCAGAACCGAGTTGTACTTCCTAATCAAACCCTCTTATTGTCACTTATAAAAAGGCGCGCGTTGCGTTAGAGTAGTAAACCTATTTTTAAGAAATATAGTATCTTGACTAAGTTGAAAAGTATTATAACCTGGATTTCTTAACCAAAAGAGGTTCTCACGAACCAGACTCTAAACTTATAAACGCGTCCGAAAATAGTTTTAAAATCTCTTTTCTTCTTAAATTAAAAACTCCTAATGAACTAAACAAAGCGCTTTCGCTGTTTTTGAAATAGTTAAAAACAATTAAGTTTAAATAGACGTTGGACGGCTTTCGATCTTATCCAACGGAATTGAAATGCAGGAAAACTTAAGTTAAAAGTTAAAATAGCCCTTAAGTGCTTCTACGAACAATTGTACGGATTATCGGTTCAATTACGATTCTTACATTCTAACCTTATAGATTTAGTTAGACATGGTAAAGTAAAAGTGCATTAATTTAAATAAAAGTAGTGCGAGTGCGGAAAGTAAATAAAAGTAGTGCGAGTGCGGAAAGTAAATAAAAGTAGTGTGAGTGCGAGAAATAAATAAAGTAAAGCGAGTGCGAGGAAATGAATAATTTAAAGCGAGTGCGAGGAAATAAACAAAAGTAAAGCGAGTGCGAGGAAATAAATAATTTAAAGCGAGTGCGAGGAAATAAATAATTTAAAGCGAGTGCGAGGAAATAAATAATTTAAAGCGAGTGCGAGAAAATAAATAAGATAAAGACAAGTAATAAAAACCTGCTCCAATCGGAGGGTTGAATAAATTGCAAAGCGGAAATGAAAATGGCGGCAGGATTAACTTCCTTCCAAAGTGCTCCAACCTCGATTACAGACTCTATCACAGACTTGATTACACAATTGTGGTAACACTCCAATGCGAACGATTACCACTTTAAAATACTGAATATATGCCTAAGTGAAACAAAGTTGCTCTGAGTTTGCCTCTGTTCTAAGTTTGGATGTTCCTCTGCTCTAAGTTTGGATGTTCCTCTACTCTAAGTTTGGATGATTGAAAAAGTGATTTCGAGTTTCTGTTTATAAGCAAGTAAAAAGATGGAAATGACAAGGATGCCCTTCAACTTGAAAATGGGAGGGAAAACTTTTCCTCTTGTGGCGCCCTCCACAAGACCATTCTGAGGCGCCTTAGTGGAAGTAGTGGGGAACGTGGCAGTTGAGGGAAGTTGAGCTTGGACACGTCATGGCAGGGTCTATGGCCCCAGCCATGGGGGAAGCCACAAGTACAAAATGCTGAATTTTAGGGTTTTTGGCTCTTTTTCGCTCCTTTTCTCGACCGGGGCTCCGATTAAAGTAAATACCTGAAAACAAAGAAAAACATAGTAATAACACAACAAAATAGCAACAAAACAACTAGAATGCATGTGAAATCGGATTCGAAAATACGGTAAATTTCAGTTATATCAAACTCTCCCACACTTAAACCTTTGCTTGTCCTCAAGCAAAACATTAAAAAGCTCATAAAAGAAAAACTGGTGTAAACGAGTGCTTCAGGTAAAAATTCTAAGTTCAAGTCGGGATGCAGTGATAGGTACTAACTGAGTGAACTAAGGGTATCATGATGGCACTAATCCGCAAATACGGACATAAACTTCATTCCTATATTAACCAACCCATATTATCCCACAATACCTAGGCCTGCCTCTTCATCTCTTTTTGTG
Organism: Lathyrus oleraceus; assembly: GCF_024323335.1. Taxonomy (NCBI): domain Eukaryota; kingdom Viridiplantae; phylum Streptophyta; class Magnoliopsida; order Fabales; family Fabaceae; genus Lathyrus; species Lathyrus oleraceus. The sequence continues at coordinate 399,364,886 of NC_066583.1, forward strand.
TCCTTTTCATTCAGGCGCAATCACATTAAGCCCGTTATTCGTACATGCTTCATAGTAGAGTGGCCTGTTAGTGATTATAATCTGAGCATGGGGTTTCTGGCACATAAATATGTGTAAACCCTTTTATTGGACCCAACTGTAGTTGTGGGGGATCGGATCGTAATCCGCCCTACCGTGTTTAGTGCCAGATACCTCTGAACCAACTAAATGTGGATAAGTTTTTCTTTTTCTTTTTCTTTTTCTTTTTCTAGCAAATTTTTACAATTCTTTGGTTTAAATGACTTTGTGAGGGTCACCTATACCGGAGTTGCCTTTTTGCTTTTTTTTTTTTACTGGATCATTCACTTATTTGCATCGGTCCCCTATGTAGAGGATGCGTAGGCCTGAGCTGACTACTGAGATAAACTACTGAGGACTTATACGAAAATGATGATTAAGGCCATGGTATATGGGATTTCGGGAATGATTCCTATATTTACGAAGCTTATGGTGCTAATACAGATACTGATGTTTCGCAAAGTTCTCCTAAGTCACCGCATCCTTACTCAAAACATGTCTTTAAAACCTGAAAACTTTTGGAAAAACATTGTTTTCTTTTGCAAAAAATATTCGGTGGGGCGAAAGGTATGGGGAGATTAGATTGTACTAAAGATATACTATATTTGGTGACTCGTCAGACTCATGCATTATACTAAAAAGCAAAGTAAACAACTAAAGGAAAAAAAAAACTATCTAAAAACAGCAAAGAAAAACTATAAAGGAAAGACGAGAAAGGTAATAAAGAAAAGACGATAGAGTCTCCTCCCACACTTAAATCAAACATTGTCCCCAATGTTTTGAAATAAGATAAGGGAAGAGTTACCTGACAACCTATTGCTGACCACTAGTGCCCTCGCCATCCTGAGGTGGACGACGGGATCGGGTACGATGACGGTCTCTGTGATCCATCCTCGCCTGCAGGGCATCCTGAGCGGTCCTCACCTCTCGAAGGTTACCCATAATGGAACCTTGAGTGGCTTCAATGAGTGCCATGTGTCTCTGGTGGTAGTGTTGCTTACGGGCTCGTGTATCTGTGATCGTTTGCAGGGACTGTAGAACAGTGTCGTAGGACCTGTCTGTCCTCCGCTGCGACTCTTGCATGAAGCTCATGTTATTCGCCAGCTGTTGTTGGATGGTAGAGAGTAGGTCGCCACGCCTCTGCTCTCTAGCCATGTGGTCACATCACATCTCCTCCGTAATATAAAAGCCAGGAGCGGTACCTGCAGAAGAAGAAGATGGTGCGGTGTGTGGTGGTGAAGGATGATGGGGGGACACATGGGGTACAGGAGATCTCTCTCTCCGATCATATTCATCATCAGTGTCATGTCCCGCCTCATCAGGAATGTTAGGAAGAAGAAGACCCAAAACAGGTGGAGCATCTAAAGCGTAGGTCCAATTCCTTTCATCTCGTACATCTGTACGTCTAGTGCATGATAAAACAATAGATGGGATGGCTACACCATGAACCATAAGCATATAGCCTCCTTCTCTCCTCAAATGGAACAATTTCATGTCTCTTAGAAATTTTAGGTTAATTGTGCGAGGAGGTAAGGGGTCTAGGGTAGCCATCTCATTGTTCAGGTTAAGTGCCCGAGCACTAGACGTAATCAATCCACCAAAAGAAATCGGTCCCGCTTTATTCAAAGTTAAAGTCTTATGAGCAAGCATGAACGGGACCGAATTAATTCGTCTATTTGTGAGGCTTCCTTGCAAAAATAGAAGCTCTCTAGCATTAACCTTATTTGAATTCTCCCGGCCAAAAATAGTGTATGCCAACAGATATCTAAAAACACTGATAGTCGGGTTATGGATAGTTGAGGCAAGAACTCCTTCAAAAGAGTTTATGGAAGTGTTTGATAATCGCTCCCAGAAGGAAAATACCTCAACTGACCACTCCGAATCCAAAGGGGCCTCACAAATAGCACCGTCCCCATGAGGAATTCCTAACAAGCTGGCTAGTTCGTCGGTATTGAATTCATATTCAACAGCAAACATTCTAAATCTGACAGTACCAACTGTGCTAGCAGTATTAGGGTTGACAATATATATTAAGGAACTCAAGAATTCAAATTTTAATCGCTCATAGGTGGGTTCTTTGTTGGAAAAGAAATTATGCAAACCTAAGTTATCTAATAAATGAAATATGCTATGATAGATACCTAAAGTGTAGAGACAGTTTTCGTCAACATACCTTGTCGGGAAGATCTCCTGATTTTGCAACCGTTCGATGATTTTTCTTTGTCTATCCCCCGGTTTCCCTCCTCGAAGAATGAATCCATTAAACTCCATTTGTGTAGCTCTTGAAAAGTGACGAAGAAGATGAAGTGGAAGTGAAAAGGTTGGATTTTTACGAAATCCAACGGATGAAAATAAAAATGGAAAGCGGAAGAATGATTTGTACGGTGTGGTGATTAGAAAGGTATGAGCTTTTTGTGGGTTCAAAGATGTTTTTGCAAGGTGGAAAAATGGGATTGGAAGGTTGTAAGGTGTGAAAATGGTGAAGAAAGGGGTTCTGCCCCGACCTTTTACAGACGCAGTGGCGGGCGCCACAGGGTCCATAGCGGGCGCCACAAGGCAAAATCTGGGTGGGCCGAATTTTGGTCCTTTGGCTTGGGCTTCTCTTGTCTTTTGGATTTGAGGGGTCCGGATAGCATTTGTCTTGTGATTTCCTAGTATCATTGGCTTGCATAATTTTTTATAGAAGTAAAAAAAATAAAACAAAAATTAAATATTAGACTAATAAATAAATAAACAACTAAAAATTGCAAATAAAACAAATATAAGACATATATAAATAAAAGTAGAAATATCAATGTATAGACGTAGTTTATATAATACTCCAAATGCGATAATATAAAATGAGTTATGTAAATACGAGAAATATAAAAAAAAAAAAAAAGATAAAATAAGATGAAATGGTGAGATCATATAGTAGGGATATCGTCTTCCTGAGAGGATCCACGGAGCATGGCTACCTCCTGCCTGAGCTCTGCGATCTCCTGATATAGAAAGTCGGCTTCAGTAACATGGGTGAGATCAGACACTCCCATCTGTAAAGTGAGGTCATCCACCTCCTGTCTAAGCTCTGCGATCTCTCTACGACACTCAGCAATCTGGGTGCGGATGTCGGGGGTCTGCAATGAAAGATTATTAGAGAAAACAGTGATCCTGGGAGAAGGCGGTGTAGGCGTGTACTCAGCAATGGGTGGTGATCTCGGCTCCTCGACGGTCTATCCCTGGCCCTCTAGAGCATAACTCCAATTCGCTGGATCATGCACATTGGTCATCATAGGATCTGGCAGTGTGAAATAATGGATAGTCTCGCTGTCGACCAGCAATCGGAACTGACATGGGTGGAAAGAGGCTCTCCTCATCAACCCTCTGGTCAAACAGAAGTCGATTTCCATGGTAGTGTACCCGCAGTAGATCCGGAGATATGACAGCTTGCGAGACAGACCTAAAGCGACATCAATCTGCGTGATGATCCCGCCCACATGGATGACTCATTCGGTAGATCTGGAGACACCGCTGAGACTATATAACAAAAAGTTCCCACATGCTACTGGGCGAGACTGGGATGCACAAAATAATAGGAAGATCTCCTCTTCACTCAGTAATATCTCTGCATCCGGTCTTCCCAGGAAGGAATGTGCCAATATCATCTGAAAGTATCTAAAGGCAGGGTTATGTATAACATGAGACAGCTGCGTAGATGGATCCTGGCTTCCGCCACCTGATATATCACTCCAAAACTTCTCAACCTCCTTACCCAGAAAATATCCCATAGGTGTCTCTGGGATAGCATCAGGAGTGGTCTGGAAGCCCAATAGGTCGCCAAACTCTTTCTGGCTGAAAGAGTACTCAACTCCAAAGAGCCTGAAAGCAGCATACCCATCTGGTCCAGAGTATGGGTCATAGTCGAATGAACTCAGGAACTCCAATGTCAGGTTCCTGTAGGTGTTACTCAAGTCATCAGCAAACTCGTCCCAGTGAAGCTGGTGGCTAAGGAATCGGATACTCGGCTCGATACCCAGTGCCTCCATACAGTGCTGATCAGGATAGCGTGTGGGTTCCATAGGGCGCTGATACAGAGCGATGTAGCGCTCTCTCTGAGCATTATCTCTATAGGCCACGTGCATATCATCGAAATCCTGCATCGTGTAAAAGTTAAGAAAGTGATCCTATAAATGCAAACCATTCAAATTTTTAGTCCCAATGCAAAGTATGATAAAATAAAAATAAAATTAAATAAATAAATGTGAAAAAGTAAAATGAAAGAAAAACCATGGGTTGCCTCCCACGCAGCGCTTGTTTAACGTCATTAGCTTGACGATTAGAATTTATACACCTGTAGTAGTAGGGATTGGTGGATCAATCAGGGTGTGGCTTGAGTAGTATGTTGGAATGTCTCCTCCTTCGTAGAGCTTCAGTCTTTGTCCATTTACAACGAATGGACTACAGGTATCGTTCTTGATTTCCACGGCTCCGGATCTCAGAATCTTAGATACTTCGAATGGGCCAGTCCATCTTGAGTGTAGCTTTCCAGGGAAGAGTCGTAACCTAGAGTTGAAAAGGAGAACAAGATCGCCTATATTGAAGTTTTTCTTTACTATTCTTTTGTCGTGATAGGCTTTTGTTCTTGTAGCGGGGTATTCGTTACCATTGGAGATATTGACTAAATCCAAGGTAAACCATACAAGTCGAGTCGCCATCGCACTTCTATTTATCCAAAGGAATGGTTAGAAAGCGAACAAAAACCTAATAGTTTCAACAAAAACTAATAAAAGAAACAAAGATTTGGGTAAGGGGGTTGGTTATGCAATGGGAAGGTGTTAGGCACCCAAAACATCCTAGGTACTCCTAGGGAGCCCTTTTCATACTTGTTGTAAGGTAGTTTGTCTTGTGAAAATTTTATTTGTGCAAACATGATTGAAGAGATGAGAAGAGAATGTACAAGTTATTTACATTTTGTGTTTGGATGGATAAACCCATTGCCTACGTACCATCTTATAAAAAGATTAGGATCAAAACATCGTAGTTCGGGGTAAAAATCTCAAAACAAATTGGTGAATTGATTGGTCCAAAAGCCTTAAAGTCTTTTGTTATCAAAGGGAGAAAACTCAACCAAACCACAAATCCACCATGTGAGGATAGCTTCAACATGCTAGTGAGGGGTTAACCCTATAATAAGCATGGAAGACTCATTGTCCATCACTAAGGATATAGGTGAGTATTACATCTACCACAAGGATAACTCAAACCTAATAGCTAAAGGTTATGGAAAATTTTGATTAAGAAAGTGGCCATTGGAACCACAAAAAGGAAATTTGAATGGGTTATATTTACCAATTAGAAGTATATACAAAAGTAGTCAAAGTTGACTTAAAGATTCAATTCAAAATGAGTGTTATGAAAAGAAAGTTTGAAAATCAAAAGCATAAGGCTTAGGTTTCTAATGTTGAAAACAAAGGTTAAATGTTTGCACAAAAAGGGTTTTGGCTTGGGTTAGAGTGGAGAGATGAAGAAGAAGGGCTAAGTCCTAAGGAAAACAAAAAGATGAGGGATAAGAAATGAAACCACACTAGGAGTTCCTCTCTTGAGATCATATTGATGATCCAAGTAGCTCCCATCCTTTGGAATAAGCAAGCACAAAGTATAAGCAATCAAACAAGTCTCATAAGAGATCCTCAATGTATCTTGTATCTTCCACTTGGATGAACATGGTAATGATCCTCCAATTAAGCTCAAATGGAAACTCCTAGTTCAAGAGCACACACATCAAAAGTTCCATGGGGTAAAACACTCTTCTAACCAGAGACCAGGGAAACAACAAACTAATAGGGAGATTAAGACTCGAGCCTAATAGTTGTCATGCAATCAACATCCCTAAATTGAGGTCTCTAACAAGAACTTAACTCACAAGTAAACAAACATCACACACTATATCCATACAAGAGGCTCAAACAATGGGTGGGCTTTAGTCAAGAGGGGTCATGTCAACCTCGACAGACAAGCCAAACTGTAAAGGGTAAGTGCCCTTGCACTCAAATGAGCTCATGAGTTCACCACATCAATTAAAACCCTACAAAACAAAAATAGGTCAGTACTCAATGCATTTGCATCTCACAAGGAGAGAACAAACCTAATTACCAATGCTAAGTATCCAATCCTGAAACAAAACAACAAAGTTAGCTTATGTACATCCAATCAACACAACAAAGCATAAACAACCAATGGCATGAGATGAATCAAATCACAAGCCCCAAACAGAACCATATGAACCCCTAAACACCAATCACCATGGCCAAAGATCCACCATACTCCAAATATCATTCAAATGCTTCAAAAAGCCTCAAAAATATGCACAAAATGAGCTTCCAACTTAGAAAATTCATACCAAATTAGAAATGCATGCAATGACTTTGAGATTTTTTGTATAAGTTTCTCATGCCATGAATGTTCAACATGCAAAAAATCAAGTCCCGAATGATGCAAATGCAATATGAACAAAAATGCACCAATTCAATGTCCAAAAAATGTGACACAAATTGTCACACTTTTCTCTGTGTCAAAAATGATGATAACATGTGAGAAAAAAATCCAAACCAGTGACCAATAATTCATGTCATGTATGCAAAAGAGTGGATCAAAAGGTTCAAAAATGAGGATTTCACAATACATTGAATGCACTAGGTCAATTTGGCACAACATCAATTCAAAAATTCCCATCTAAAAATCCAGACATCAACAATTCATGAATTTAGAACCATAAAAAAGTAGACACCAATACAAAACTATGAAAAAAAAATTGGGACTCATTTGGATCATTTTTGCATTTTTTATGAATTTTACAAAGTGAAGAAAATAATTGAAATAACATGGAAAATGGAGGGAAATGAAGATATTTGAATAAAATCCGGAAAAAAACACAACCATTGGATCTGGCGCGCGTCTCAAATCCACGGTCCAGATTCAAACAGATGAAACGCTGTGTTTCATATATGACTTAGCACACACAGTCATCAGTCCACGTATGTGTGGCTTTGGTCAAATGAATCTCGTCCAATCACTCGTCCACGCATGAGCCACATGGATCCAACATCAGCAAAACCCTAACAGCACGCAGACGTTGGAGCTCCGCTCTGGTCGTCTTCTCCGGCGAGCCCTACGGTGGCGCCTCCCTACATTTTTCCAAAAATTTCACAAGGCCTACACCATTCGACTCCTCTTTCCATGCTGATTCCAAATATCAACTTAATTTCTCCTAATTCTCCCTGGATTTTGCAAATTGAAGAGGAACATTTTCTAGATCTAAACTTCCAGTCAAAACCATATCCTCAATTCTCACTCAAACTCAAATCTAATCATATATACATGATCCATATAGAACGATCTACAAGTCTATGATCAAAAAACAGCAAAAGGAGAGATCGAAAATTGCATCACCTGGAAATGAAGACCTTTGAAACCGCGATCTCTCAAGCTCTACTGCTCCAGATCAACCTCCTTGAACTTCCTTTGAAGCTTTGTGCAAAAAACAATGGCTGAAACCTCTTGGATGCTCCTCAATTTCCAAATCCGATCCACATGATGAAGCACTTGAACTGCACGATTTCTTGATGAATTGCACCAAACAATGGATGATTCTTGATCAGTGAAGCATGAGGATCAAGAATATGCAATGATCTTTGAGGTTTGTGTGGAGAAAATCCAAATTCGAAGAGAGAGAATTTTGAGAGAGTCTCTTGAATTCTGATCTGAAAATGGTTGTTATTGCAGTTATGATTAGGGTTTGGCTATTTATATCCCTTGCTAATGACAATGCTAATCATCTTTTCCATTTGCTAATCATGATTAGTGAGATATGAAGCAATTTGTAAAAATGCAAAATGAGCTCGCATGCCCATAATCCACGTGCTACTCTCCATGCTATGGCCTTAATCCACTCAAGAACAACCAAGGGTCATGATTTGACGAGTAATTAGCTTGCATCTTAAGCCAAGAATGGATGGTGGAGATTTTCTTCATTTTGCACATGTGTGAAATAATGAACATTTGACCATGATTCCTTTGAACAATGGAGCCAAATGATGTTACTTTGAGATGCCTTGAACATGAGAAGCACTTTGCAAAAAGAATGAACCAATTTGAAGCATTACATCAAAAGTTATGCCATTTTGAATTTCCATGCACACTTTGTGATCAAATGACCATAACTTCTCAACCATTCATCATATGGACATGAATTAGGACTTTTTGGAAAGGGGAGACAAAAATCTACAAATTTCATGTTCACAAAAATCCATTTGAAACTTCTTTGACGTTGACAAGTCAAGTTGAAAGTGGACCAAAACTTGCCAAATTTGGAAACTTTGAATTATAGGTCATTTTCCATTTTTAGTAACTTTTGCCATGACCTTTGAATCTTCAAGATGGATGTTTAGAATGATGAATAAACCCCATTTGAACATGATTGAGGTATCTCAACTCATTTCCCCACCTCATAGCCCTCAATTGACTGCACAGTTGACTTTTGGTCCTCAGATGACCTTGAAATGTCTTGATTAACTTGAGCTTCTACCACTTGGTGAAATTGCTTCAAAATGAAACCCTAGCTCATGTAAGCTCCTTGTAATAATCATGTGATCCTCATCCCAAGAAAATACCTCATCTCTTGCACAAAGGATCTTCTTGAAGCTCTTGACCTGGTGATTGCTTAAGCTACAAACAAAAGATGTTAGTGACATATTTTTGTGCTTTTGGTTAGTAAATAAAACAAGAAAAGCAATGATATACAATTCAAGCATGCTTGGTGATCTCAAACCACTCACAAGAGATCCCTACCCAAAGGGAAAGGGAGCCAAGATGCTCAATGATCCTTGAGGCTATGCAATGTAATGTTATGATGCCATGAGGGATCTTAGGGACAAAATTGGGGTCTTACAGATGCCCCTATTTAAGGTCATTCTAGCCGGAGAAGTGAAGGTTAAAATCTTCGTCTCGACGAGGTAGAATGAGCTTAAATAATATCAAAGAGACAAATTTTGGTCCCTAAGAGACCTCATAATGCAAATGTATGTATGCAAAACAAACAAACTCTGTGGGGATATGTGTCCACAAAGATGAAAAGACATTCGGAGAAATTGACAATCCATAGGAGTAATACACTCACTAGGGATAGAGACTCTATGGACTCTCATAGGGATAAGAAGAAGAATAAAAAAATGCGCGAGCAGGTCACGACTTGAAACTTGGGGAACAATATCCCAAAGGGAGTAAACCCAATGGAAGGACATCGAGCTGACTCGAAGGTGTATGTGTTGGGGAATATGCCAACACATCAAAAGGCGATCCATAATAGATACCTCGTTGGGGATGTCTTAAAAAGACTCTCCTGGGGAAGCAGCGGGATGAGGTGTTACCGGTTACTGGGTAACAAGCTCAATGAGACATGTGATCTGATCACCGGTATAAGGGTGAGAGAACAACAACCTCGGGTAGAATGAATATCTAAGACCGGTATAAGGGTGAGAGATATCAATCAACCAAATCATCAGAGGAAGACCTAAAAGGTATATCTCAACTCAGGAAAATCTGACTCCATAGGGGACCAAAGTCATAATAGGGAGCAGAAGGAAGGAACACCAGGGATACCGGTTACTGGGCATATAATAGGTGACCAACCAAAGCATGAATTGGGGAATATTCCCAAAACACTCATCATCCAAAAAGAGGGCAGAACGCAAACTCGATTATGGGATGGACATTCGATTCCAAAACAGGGATACAAATCTTACTCGACTGGGGAAGAACAAAAGGCTTCGACCAAAGAGTGCATGAGATATATTATCTATTACCGTCGGAACGTAGATAATATACTCGCATGGAAGATTATCCACAACCGGTTACTGGGTTAATAAAGGATAAATCGACCGACAGAGAAAGGCATCGGGATACCGAGACTAGGTATATAATGATGACCAATCAGGGGGAGCAACAAACATTACCGGCAATCGGTACATGAAAGAGGACCCGCTGAGGATAAAATTGCTTAATCAGAGCAATTATCCAAAAGAAGGAGGGAATATCAATACCGAAAATTATGGATAATGATAACCGTCAAAGAGGGGATTACATCTATCGGATACTGGGTAGAAAACCACGGAAGAGTAACCGTCATCAACTAGGATGAACAACAATGGTTAACTCTGCAAAGGGGGGAAAATAGGGTTTACAACTACCGGTATAAGGGTAGAAAACCACAAACTCCGCTGAGGATAAGGTGAATAATTATTGATTACTGAGCAATTATTCATTTACCACAGGGAAACACCAGAGACAGTCACAAGAGGCCAATTTAGGATCAAACCAAAATGGCAAACTGAATCGAGACTCATCCTAATGAGGATATAACTCAATAGGGGAACCCATCCCAATATATGTGTTAGGAGGAAGCAGAAACAACCGTCGTCCACGAGGATATAACTCAGTGGGGAATATGGAAGGAAAGATAAACACTTTCTGCTTAAAGGGGCTAACTCTATATTAAGGGATCAGACACCGACATCTGCTTGGGAAATGTATTACTAACTAGCAGAGGATAACAAACAATAGATATATGGCAAAAAATGCAATATGAATATCCAAATGTTTGAAGGTTATATGCATATATGCGTGATTTATGTATGATGAATGCTGGCAAACAGACATTCTAACACAAACAACTCCAAAGGAAAAGGCACACAGCCGTCCGGTACTACATCTCAAGGGAGGAAGCCCAAAATATCCAATGGAGAGTATCCAATCTACCGGGAATCAGAGATACCAGGAAATCAAAAAAATCTCTGGGGGATGAATCATCAGTCAATCTGGCTGGGGAAAAAAGTTCGTTGCACAGGCAGAAACTGCCACAAAAGCAACTCTACCGGGGAATCCATCTGAGGGATATAAGAGGAATCTGGTGATCCGACACCAAGTACCAAACTCACCAAGGAGATCACACCTGCTGAGGAGAAAAGATCGCTCTTCTGCTGAAGGGGAGAGTGGTGAACATCTCAACAAGCATACCACTCGGGGATGAACCATAAAAGGGGCTCCGGAGGAAGAAGATACAGTCATGCCAGGGATATGAACAAATGTCTTACCCTGTTGGGGATCATACCACCCTTGGGATAGCACTGAGGATCTCCTAAGTATCCTTTTGTCATTGTGAATGTTCACTTTGTTTAAAAAACAAGTTATGAAAAATTCATTTATTTAAAACAATGATATTTTCTCAATTAAAAAATGCAAAACATTTGTTGCAATAGAAGCAAATAAGAGTGCAAATAATTGGATAAAAGGCTCAAATTCGTTTGATGGAATGGTAGCCTGCAAATGGCAAGACCCCGTAGATTTTTTACAAGTTTGAAATTGGTGATATATATTGGAAAAGGGCTACATTGAACATAATGACCATTTCTCCACCAATTCTGAATTCGATGTATTCGAAGCTTTGGTTGACGACGAATGAACAAGAATCTCTTATGGATGACAGTTGTAGAACACAGTCTTGTCAGGATGCAGTTACTTGCCAAATCCCTAATTTTTGCCTAGATTGCCCCAGGATGAGGTACTCAATCTAGCGGGATGCATATATACATTTTTTATGTCTCTAACTTTTGCCTGGATCGCCCTTTCGGGTTTTCAATCCACCGAGACGCTCATTTTTGCCTAAGCCTCCCTTTCGGGTTTTCAACTTAGCGAGCTATTCTGTTTTTATTTTTAGGCGAAGTATTTCTTGACTGCATCTGAATTCACAGGACGAGTGAAATCCTCCCCATCCATAGTGGTAAGTATCAAAGCACTGCCTGAAAAGGCTCTCTTAACAACATATGTACCTTCATAGTTTGGAGTCCACTTACCCCTGGAATCGGGCGCGAAAGACAAGACCTTCTTGAGCACGAGGTCACCCTCTCGGAACACACGAGGCTTGACCTTCTTATAAAAAGCCTTCTTCATTCTCTGCTGATACAACTGACCATGACACATGGCAGTCAATCTCTTCTCTTCAATCAAATTCAGCTGGTCATAGCGACTCTGAACCCATTCAACATCAGTCAACTTGGCTTCCATCAAGACTCTCATTGATGGGATCTCCACCTCTACTGGGAGTACGACCTCCATGCCATAAATAAGAGAGAAAGGGGTTGCCCCTGTTGAAGTGCGGACAGATGTACGATATCCATGCAAAGCAAATGGCAGCATCTCATGCCAATCTTTGTACGTAACAACCATCTTTTGGATAATTTTCTTGATATTCTTATTAGCAGCTTCAACAGCCCCATTCATCTTGGGTCTATAAGGAGAAGAATTATGGTGTGCAATCTTGAACTCACTACACAACTCTTTCATCATCTTGTTATTCAAGTTAGATCCATTATCAGTAATGATCTTATCTAGCACACCATAACGGCATATGAGTTGATTCTTGATTAACTTCACGACCACCTGCCTGGTCACATTTGCATACGATGTCGCTTCAACCCACTTGGTGAAGTAATCAATTGCTACGAGAATAAACCTGTGTCCATTGGACGCTTTCGGCTCAATCATGCCAATCATGTCAATTCCCCACATAGAGAAAGGCCATGGTGATGAAATTACATTCAGAAGTGTCGGGGGAATATGAATCTTATCCGCATAAATCTGACACTTATGGCATTTCTTTACATATTTGCAGCAGTCAGACTCTATTGTCAGCCAATAGTAGCCTGCCCTCAACATCTTTCTAGCCATGGCATGTCCATTGGAATGGGTACCGAATGAACCTTCATGGACCTCAGTCATCAACAGGTCTGCTTCGTGTCTATCCACGCATCTGAGCAGAACCATGTAAAAATTTCTCTTATAAAGCACTTCTCCATTGAGGTAGAAACTACCTAACAATCTTCTCAAAGTCTTCCTATCTTTCACAGATGCCCCAAGCGGATAAACCTGGTTCTGGAGGAAGCACTTGATGTCATAATACCATGGTTTATCATCCTTCACTTCTTCAACTGCAAATACATGAGCTGGTCTATCCAAGCGCATCGCGGTGATATTGGGAACTTCATTCCACAGTTTAACCACAATCATCGAAGCAAGCGTAGCAAGAGCGTCTGCCATATGATTCTCATCTCGAGGAATATGATGGAAGTCAACCTCAGTAAAGAACGTTGAAATCCTCCTCGCATAATCCCTATATGGAATAAGACTAGGCTGATTCGTCTCTCATTCACCCTTGATCTGATTGACAACGAGGTCCGAATCACCATAAACAATCAAGATGCTTGATCCTTAGATCAATGCATTCTTCCAATCCCATAATACAGGCCTCGTACTCAGCCACATTATTCGTGCATTTGAAAGTTAGCCTTGCTGTAAAAGGAATATGTGTGCCCTGAGGAGTAATAATTACTGCCCCAATACCATTTCCGTACTGATTTACAGCACCATCAAATACCATACTCCATCTGGAACCAGGCTCTGGCCCTTCGTCGAGTGTAGGCTCATCATAATCTTTCATCTTCAAATACAGAATCTCCTCATCTGAGAAGTCATACTGAACTGACTGATAATCCTCAATAGGCTGATGTGCCAAGTGGTCAGCCAAGATACTACCTTTAATAGCCTTCTGAGCTCGATACTCAATATCATACTCAGATAACAACATCTGCCAACGGGCAATCCTCCCGGTTAAAGCAGGCTTCTCAAATATATACTTGATTGGATCCATTCTGGATATCAACCAAGTTGTATGATTTATCATATACTGGCGTAAACGCTTAGCGGCCCAAGCCAAAGCACAGCATGTCTTCTCAAGCATTGAGTATCGAGACTCACAATCAGTGAACTTCTTACTTAGGTAGTAAATAGCATACTCTTTCTTCCCTGATCCGTCTTGCTGACCAAGTACACAACCCATCGAGTCTTCAAGAACTGTCAGATACATGATCAAAGGTCTTCCTTCTACAGGCGGAGACAGGATTGGAGGTTCAGACAGATACTTTTTGATACTATCAAAAGCTTTCTGGCAATCCTCGGTCCAATCATGGGACTGATCTTTCTGGAGGAGCTTGAATATCGGCGCACATGTGGCAGTCATGTGGGATATGAATCTGGAAATATAATTCAAGCGGCCAAGAAAACCTCGGACTTGCTTCTCAGTTTTGGGCACAGGCATCTCTTGTATTGCTTTGACCTTTGCAGGGTCAACCTTAATACCTCTTTCACTGACGATAAAACCCAATAACTTGCCATAACGGACCCCAAATGTACACTTGTTGGGATTCAGACGAAGCTTGTACTTCCTTAAACGCTGAAAAAGCTTCAACAAGTGCTCTACATGTTCAACTTCCGTTCTTGACTTAGCAATCATATCATCAACATATACCTCAATCTCCTTATGCATCATATCATGAAACAAGGTGGTCATAGCTCGTTGATACATGGCTCCGGCGTTCTTCAAACCGAAGGGCATCACTCGATAACAGAATGTTCCCCAAGGTGTGATGAATGTTGTCTTCTCCATATCCTCGGGTGCCATCTTGATCTGGTTATATCCAGAAAATCCATCCATAAATGAGAAGACATTGAATTTAGTTGTATTGTCTACCAACATATCAATATGTGGTAGAGGGAAATCATCTTTTGGACTAGCTTTATTCAAATCTCTATAGTCCACACACATCCAGACTTTTCCGTCTTTCTTAGGCACGGGCACAATATTGGCCACCCAATGAGGATATGTAGAAGTCACCAGAAACCCCGTATCAATTTACTTCTGAACTTCTTCTTTGATCTTCACTGCCATATCGGGATGAGTTCTTCTGAGCTTCTGCTTCACAGGCACACACTCGGGCTTCAAGGGTAGGAAGTGTTGCACAATATCGGTATCTAGATCAAGCATGTCTTCATACGACCAAGCAAAGACGTCGACATATTCTCATAGCAATTCAATCAACCCCTTCTTAACAGAATCTTCCAGGAGTGCCCCAATCTTCACTTCTCGCACACAATCCTCAGACCCCAAGTTGACTGTTTCTAGATTCTCGAGATGCGGCTGAATGATCTTCTCTTCATGCTCAAGTAGACGGGTAATCTCATCAGGAATCTCTTCAACATCATCTTCCTCTGCCTCAAATACAGGGAATTCAAAATTGGGAGATGGTGTTGGATCATTATGTTCAATGGGTTTGATCAACCTGCATAATGATTTTTGATATGAAAAGCTCTTAGAATTCAGACAAGGCAAATCATTATGCATATGAAAAGATTGATTTTATTCTATTTTTAGGGTTTTATGTGATCACCAATTTCATGCAAAAAGCAAAAAGGGAAAACAATTTGGAAAAACAAACATTTAACATGAATTTATTGAATGAAAATATCATTGTATTTATGTTGCCAACAATGTCATCACTCCTCCTTTTGGCATGGGAGAAGGGTTTTTTTAAACAAAGTGATCATTACGTTGACTTGTGGATAACTGTAGGAATATCCACAACGACCCAATTGTTACAGACCCCTCCAGGGATGATGAAATTGTTAGAATCCTCTGTATCCTCTTCCAAGATAGCATCAGCTTCTTCGTCCTGACCTGCATTGATGAAACCTCCACTCTTGAATAATCCTTTCTCATTTAAAACCCCAAAAGAAAAGCCTATGCCAGCCCGAGACTTGTTGTCTTCCAGCTCAATCATTTTTCCTAGACCAGCAATTGCACCACACTCAATGGCCCATTTCGCATCTCTATAGGAAGTAAATGAAGGAATTCTCTTCTCAATAGGCTCAGCTATAGATAAAGCTTGGAAAGGAGTTCCAACTTCATCCTCAGCATCTATATACGAGAAGGAAAACAAGTGGCTAACCAGGAGAGCCTTTTCTCTAAGAGTCTTCAATTCCTTGCGAAGCTCAAGAAATTGGTCGTTCATAGCGTCCATCTTCTCATGGACATCTGGGCCCTCAGATGGCTTAGAATGATAGATGGTGTCGTCTACCCTCGGCATGGTATGCACGACAGGCGGAGGAACAGCAAGGACCGGGCTAGATGCCGACATAGAAGCAAAAGTTGGAGCAGGGCCCTCAGGCATGAAATTGGGAGGCATCCCCCACGGAAACCCGGTTGGCATAGAGGCTGGAGCAAAATATGCACTGGCTGCAGGCACAGTTGAGGAAACAATCTCAAAGATGACTGTCATCTGGGGAGGAGTTGAAGGTGTTGGAGAAGACTGGCTCTGGGCAGCCAGGAATGATTCCATCAAAGCACTCAGTCTGGCCACTTCCTCTTTGAGTTCACGGTTCTCTTGCTCTAGATGATCCATCAATCTTGAAGAGTTGGCTCTAGTGTAGTACCGGTGAGTCAGCTTGTCTTCAAAATAAATGAAGAACACAAAGTTAGACCACAAGACCAGAAGCCGAGAACAAAACCTGCTTATGCATATGATGCATGCAATGCTTGTGCATATGATTTGTTTTTATTTCAAAGGAACTCTAGGGTTTTATTTGCAAATTTTGGAAATATTAAATGTTTATCACATATGAAAATATCTCATAAAATATCATCAGGGAAAAGAAATACAGCATTTGTCAATCATATACAAGAGAAAAGGAAAATAATCATCCTATGGATCCCTAGGAATAATCATCTAAAGCTCGGGACACAGGAAGATAGGATGCGCGAAGTCTCTTCACCTCCTTCTCGTAAGCTGCCTCCATATCTGCCTTTTCCTTGGCGAGTCGGTCATACTTCCTCTTCCAAAACTTGGAAGACTGGGGAAGTAGAGAAGTCCATGCATCATTAGGATCATCAATAACCTGATGCTCGAGGAACTCTATCAAAGCATCTTTCTCCTTAATCTGCTGAAGCAACTCTTCCCTTTCACGGATCCAGGCACGTGATAGGTCTTCGTCTCTCAACTCCTCTACTCCTTGGTTAAGGAGGGTTGAAGGCCCAGCCACAATCAAAGGTGTAGGTCTCGGATATTCGTAAGGCATGAGATACTCAGATGCTCTCTTCCTTACCCAAGCAATGTAAAGCTCCATAGCAACACAATTCTTAGGACCCAAGTCCTTCCTTCCTTTCTTATGAACCTTACGCCAAGCGCGAATCATTCTGCCCTTCAAGCCTTGGGGATCTTTACCCTCCTGAAAGAACACACCCTCTAACAGAATGTTATTAGGTTTATCCTTTAGGGGGAACCCAAGCTGACGACGTGCTAAAACAGGGTTGTAGTTAATCCCACCACATGTACCAAGAAGAGGTACATTGGAGAATTCACCACAAGAGTCGATAATCTGCACACCATCATATACACGGTTATACCAAGAGATATCATCATTAGTGAGAGACATAAGTCTCGTGGACCACCGTAGACATCCCTTATTCTCCTTGAAAGCGATCGTCTGAGGTAAGTGAGAAATAAACCACTTATACAACAGAGGCAAACAGCACACAATAGCACCACCACCCTTTGCATTCCTCATATGCAAAGAGAAATAGGTATCACCCAACAGAGTCGGAACGGGATTAAGAGAGGAGAAGATCCTAATAGCGTTCACATCCACAAACTTGTCGATGTTTGGGAACAATACCAACCCATAGATGAGAAGTACAAATATGGCTTCAAAGGCATCCTCACTCATGGCCTTCCCATAAACAGTAGCTTGAGGAATGAGGAACTCAGAAGGGAGACCTTGAATTCCACCTTTGGTAGTCATATGAGCACCAACCAGAGATTCATCTATGTGCAACATGTCAGCTATCTCTTGAGAAGTAGGAATATTCTCCAAGCCACTGAACGACAACTGGTCTAGAATAGGTATACCCACGAGATAAGCATACTCCTCAAGGGTAGGAAAAAGCTGGAAGTCCGGAAACGTGAAGCAACGGTATAAGGGATCATAAAACTGCACCAATACGCTCATCAACCCTTCATCCACCTGCGTAGTCAGAAGAGGAAGAAGCTTCCCAAAGCGAGCCTTGAAACCCAAGGGATCTAATACATAGGATGTCAGATTCCTTAACTCTTTCAAATCTGGCTGTCTGAAGCTGTACTTCTTTGTATTCCTTCTTTATCTTTCCATGTCTGAAAATTTTGCAAATAAACCCCTTAAGTTCCTTGAAAATTTCTTTTATTATTGATGATATGGATGCAAATGAGTGCATGAATGCAACAATCACACTCAAGGATCAAGAAAAGCACACCAAACAAAGTTCATGGGATGGATCATATTATCCTTAATATCAATCATCCATTTTGGTGGATTATGGTTTACACCTTATCAACACCCAAGTTCCATTGATATTAAGGATGTATGAACGGATCAACCATGAATCAAGGGTTTGTTGCAAATCATGAGCATGGAGTCTCGGTTAAGAACCACCCAAAGGGAATGTACTAGGGTTTAAACCTGCCAAACATGTTCTACAAGAGGTCCCCATAGTCATCATCCCATCTTTCGGATATTATCGGAGAAATGACTACTCGTATTCCAAAAATATTCTCAAGAGAGACTCTTATGAGTGTAGTATCGCGTAACAATCGTATCAAATCTTACACTTGAACGACTTTCGCACTACATCCTAAAATTAGGCCAAGATGGGCTTGGTAAACTAAGGTCCTTGGCTTCTAAGGTCTATATTGGAAAGAGTAATGTCTAACCACAACTTACTTGTGTGACATTATTGATCCCAACATGACCTCCACCAAGTGAATGGACTTGCAAGTCAACTTGCTAAGGAATAACTCCACACAAGTCAACAAGACTACGCCATTCTCCTATCCTAAGTGCACTCGAGTCCGGGTATAGAACTCATCTCACAAAGATCACCAAGCATTCAAGGAATTAATATCAAGCAAATTAATCATTACATACAATACAGTAATCCCAAATTGCACAAAAATATGTCACAAAACAATACAATACAACAAGCATGAAAAGTTGGCAAAACCCACTAGGCAAATCCCCAGCAGAGTCGCCACTTTTTTGTAGCGGGGTATTCGTTACCATTGGAGATATTGACTAAATCCAAGGTAAACCATACAAGTCGAGTCGCCACCGCACTTCTATTTATCCAAAGGAATAGTTAGAAAGCGAACAAAAACCTAATAGTTTCAACAAAAACTAATAAAAGAAACAGAGATCTGGGTAAGGGGGTTGGTTATGCAATGGGAAGGTGTTAGGCACCCAAAACATCCTAGGTACTCCTAGGGAGCCCTTTTCATACTTGTTGTAAGGTAGTTTGTCTTGTGAAAATTTTATTTGTGCAAACATGATTGAAGAGATGAGAAGAGAATGTACAAGTTATTTACATTTTGTGTTTGGATGGATAAACCCATTGCCTACGTACCATCTTATAAAAAGATTAGGATCAAAACCTCGTAGTTCGGGGTAAAAATCTCAAAACAAATTGGTGAATTGATTGGTCCAAAAGCCTTAAGGTCTTTTGTTATCAAAGGGAGAAAACTCAACCAAACCACAAATCCACCATGTGAGGATAGCTTCAACATGCTAGTGAGGGGTTAACCCTATAATAAGCATGGAAGACTCATTGTCCATCACTAAGGATATAGGTGAGTATTACATCTATCACAAGGATAACTCAAACCTAATAGCTAAAGGTTATGGAAAATTTTGATTAAGAAAGTGGCCATTGGAACCACAAAAGGGAAATTTGAATGGGTTATATTTACCAATTAGAAGTATATACAAAAGTAGTCAAAGTTGACTTAAAGATTCAATTCAAAATGAGTGTTATGAAAAGAAAGTTTGAAAATCAAAAGCATAAGGCTTAGGTTTCTAATGTTGAAAACAAAGGTTAAATGTTTGCACAAAAAGGGTTTTTGCTTGGGTTAGAGTGGAGAGATGAAGAAGAAGGGCTAAGTCCTAAGGAAAACAAAAAGATGAGGGATAAGAAATGAAACCACACTAGGAGTTCCTCTCTTGAGATCATATTTATGATCCAAGTAGCTCCCATCCTTTGGAATAAGCAAGCACAAAGTATAAGCAATCAAACAAGTCTCATAAGAGATCCTCAATGTATCTTGTATCTTCCACTTAGATGAACATGGTAATGATCCTCCAATTAAGCTCAAAAGGAAACTCCTAGTTCAAGAGCACACGCATCAAAAGTTCCATGGGGTAAAACACTCTCCTAACCAGAGGCCAGGGAAACAACAAACTAATAGGGAGATTAAGACTCGAGCCTAATAGTTGTCATGCAATCAACATCCCTAAATTGAGGTCTCTAACAAGAACTTAACTCACAAGTAAACAAACATCACACACTATATCCATACAAGAGGCTCAAACAATGGGTGGGCTTTAGTCAAGAGGGGTCATGTCAACCTCGACAGACAAGCCAAACTGTAAAGGGTAATCTGTAGCTCTTAACCACTAACATTGAACGTTAGGGTGAAGCTGATCAAATCGGTAATGAGGATGAGACCTCATGCTCTTAACCCTGGCCAGGGTGAGCTCATGACAAAGAAAGCGTGGGGATCCAGAAAGTGGGATCCTTTTCCACTTGACAGACTCTGGACAAAGATCTGGGGCACATGTTCAGAAGCATCAGCACGTAGTGCGAGCATAAAGAACGACACGCTGAATAACGGGGGATTGGCTACTAATCCCTTTTATCCGTAAATTTCCTCTTCTCTTGAAGGTCTTATCAAATAACACATGCCTCTTCTTGGAGGTCTTTGGGCACAATTTTAAACAAACACAAACAGAGCCTCTGAAGGAGGACTTGCCAGCAAAATGCATGCCAAAAAGGTGATAGGACTTCAGACTACATGAAGTAAGAAGCTAACTACCTGAGTGGTGTGTCAACCATAATCCAAAGCTTAAGCAAGAGCTAAAGCAAGCAAGTAACTAAGGTACATGTACAAAGACTAAACAGTTAGTACTTCAGTCATAAAACCAGCAGACAAACAGTGAAACCCTCTAACAGTTACACAATTCAGTGCATAAGTGCCCTTGCACTCAAATGAGCTCATGAGTTCACCACATCAATTAAAACCCTACAAAACAAAAATAGGTCAGTACTCAATGCATTTGCATCTCACAAGGAGAGAACAAACCCAATTACCAATGCAAAGTATCCAATCCTGAAACAAAACAACAAAGTTAGCTTATGTACATCCAATCAACACAACAAAGCATAAACAACCAATGGCATGAGATGAATCAAATCACAAGCCTCAAACAGAACCATATGAACCCCTAAACATCAATCACCATGGCCAAAGATCCACCATACTCCAACTATCATTCAAATGCTTCAAAAAGCCTCAAAAATATGCACAAAATGAGCTTCCAACTTAGAAAATTCATACCAAATCAGAAATGCATGCAATGACTTTGAGATTTTTTGTATAAGTTTCTCATGCAATGAATGTTCAACATGCAAAAAATCAAGTCCAGAATGATGCAAATGCTATGTGAACAAAAATGCACCAATTCAATGTCCAAAAAATGTGACACAAATTGTCACACTTTTCTCTGTGTCAAAAATGATGATAACATGTGAGAAAAAAATCCAAACCAGTGACCAATAATTCATGTCATGTATGAATATGACGTATGCAAAAGAGTGGATCAAAAGGTTCAAAAATGAGGATTTCACAATACATTGAATGCACTAGGTCAATTTGGCACAACATCAATTCAAAAATTCCCATCTAAAAATCCAGACATCAACAATTCATGAATTTAGAACCATAAAAAAGTAGACACCAATACAAAACTATGAAAAAAAATTGGGACTCATTTGGATCATTTTTGCATTTTTTATGAATTTTACAAAGTGAACAAAATAATTGAAATAACATGGAAAATGGAGGGAAATGAAGATATTTGAATAAAATCCGGAAAAAACCACAACCATTGGATCTGGCGCGCGTCTCAAATCCACGGTCCAGATTCAAACAGATGAAACGCTGCGTTTCATTTATGACTCAGCACACACAGTCATCAGTCCACGCATGCGTGGCTTTGGTCAAATGAATCTCGTCCAATCACTCGTCCACGCATGAGCCACATGGATCTAACATTAACAAAACCCTAACAACACGCAGACGTCGGAGCTCCGCTCCGATCGTCTTCTCCCGCGAGCCCTACGGTGGCGCCTCCCTACATTTTTCCAAAATTTCACAAGGCCTACACCATTCGACTCCTCTTTCCATGCTGATTCCAAATATCAACTCAATTTCTCCTAATTCTCCCTGGATTTTGCAAATCGAAGAGGAACATTTTCTAGATCTAAACTTCCAGTCAACACCATATCCTCAATTCTCACTCAAACTCAAATCTAATCATATATACATGATCCACACATCAGGATCTACAAGTCTATGATCAAAAAACAGCAAAAGGAGAGATCAAAAATTGCATCACCTGGAAATGAAGACCTCTGAAACCGCGATCTCTCAAGCTCTACTGCTCCAGATCAACCTCCTTGAACTTCCTTTGAAGCTTTGTGCAAAAAGCAATGGCTGAAACCTCTTGGATGCTCCTCAATTTCCAAATCCGATCCACATGATGAAGCACTTGAACTGCACGATTTCTTGATGAATTGCACCAAACAATGGATGATTGTTGATCAGTGAAGCATGAGGATCAAGAATATGCAATGATCTTTGAGGTTTGTGTGGAGAAAATCCAAATTTGAAGAGAGAGAATTTTGAGAGAGTCTCTTGAATTCTGATCTGAAAATGGTTGTTATTGCAGTTATGATTAGGGTTTGGCTATTTATATCCCTTGCTAATGACAATGCTAATCATCTTTTCCATTTGCTAATCATGATTAGTGAGATATGAAGCAATTTGAAAAAATGCAAAATGAGCTCACATGCCCATAATCCACGTGCTACTCTCCATGCTATGGCCTTAATCCACTCAAGAACAACCAAGGATCATGATTTGAAGAGTAATTAGCTTGCATCTTAAGCCAAGAATGAATGGTGGAGATTTTCTTCATTTTGCACATGTGTGAAATAATGAACATTTGACCATGATTCCTTTGCACAATGGAGCCAAATGATGTTACTTTGAGATGCCTTGAACATGAGAAGCACTTTGCAAAAAGAATGAACCAATTTGAAGCATTACATCAAAAGTTATGCCATTTTGAATTTCCATGCACACTTTGTGATCAAATGACCATAACTTCTCAACCATTCATCATATGGACATGAATTAGGACTTTTTGAAAAGCAGAGGCAAAAATATACAACTTTCATGTTCACAAAAATCCATTTGAAACTTCTTTGACATTGACAAGTCAAGTTGAAAGTGGACCAAAACTTGCCAAATTTGGAAACTTTGAATTATAGGTCATTTTCCATTTTTAGTAACTTTTGCCATGACCTTTGAATCTTCAAGATGGATGTTTAGAATGATGAATAAACCCCATTTGAACATGATTGAGGTATCTCAACTCATTTCCCCACCTCATAGCCCTCAGTTGACTGCACAGTTGACTTTTGGTCCTCAGATGACCTTGAAATGTCTTGATTAACTTGAGCCTCTACCACTTGGTGAAATTGCTTCAAAATGAAACCCTAGCTCATGTAAGCTCCTTGTAATAATCATGTGATCCTCATCCCAAGAAAATACCTCATCTCTTGCACAAAGGATCTTCTTGAAGCTCTTGACCTGGTCATTGCTTAAGCTACAAACAAAAGATGTTAGTGACATATTTTTATGCTTTTGGTTAGTAAATAAAACAAGAAAAGCAATAATATACAATTCAAGCATGCTTGGTGATCTCAAACCACTCACAAGAGATCCCTACCCAAAGGGAAAGGGAGCCAAGATGCTCAATGATCCTTGAGGCTATGCAATGTAATGTTATCATGCCATGGGGGATCTTAGGGACAAAATTGGGGTCTTACAGTTCTCTCTTTATATATTTTTGCATTCTCGTAGGCAGATTGCCTAAGTTCTTCTAGTTTATGAATTTCTAGGGTACGCTTTTCTCCAGCGGCTAGGTAGTCTAAATTCAAAGTTTTAATGGCCCAATAGGCCTTATGCTCTAATTCGAACGGTAAGTGACAGGATTTTCCATAAACTAGTTGATAAGGAGTAGTTCCTATAAGGATTTTGAAAGCGGTTCTGTAGGCCCATAATGCTTCTTGAAGCTTCTAAGACCAGTCCCTTCTAGAATCAAAAACAGTTTTCTCTAGAATTTGTTTTATCTCCCTATTAGATACTTCTACTTGGCCACTAGTCCGTGGGTGGTATGGTGTTACTACTCTATGCCTAACTCCATATTTTCTTAAAAGTTTACCAAATATTCTCGATATAAAGTGTGATCCTCCATCGCTTATGACTAAACATGGTGTTCCAAATCTAGGGAATATATAATTTTTAAATAGTTTGATTACTACCCTAGTGTCGTTTGTGGGTGCAGCTATAGCTACGGCTACTAAGATATACCTGTTCCCTAAGGGTGGTGGGAAAGGTCCCATGAAATCTATACCCATACGTCAAAGAGTTCTACTTCCTGAATGTTTCTTAGAGGCATTTCATCACGCCTTGAAATGTTTCCAGTGCGTTGGCATCTATCACATTTGACAATGCAAGCATAGACATCACGCCACATGGTAGGCCAGAATAGGCCAGCTTGAAGAATCTTGGCGTATGTCTTAGAGGTGCTCGCATGTCTACCATAGGGTGCAGAATGACAATGCTCGATAATACTATTTACCTCTTCTTCTGGAACGCAACGGCGAAAAATGCCATCTTCACCCCTTTTGAAAAGGAGCGGTTCATCCCAATAGAAGTTTCTCACATCGTGGAAGAATTTCTTCTTGCGGTGGTAGTCAAGATCAGGGGGTACTATATCAGCAGCTAGGTAATTAACGAAGTCTGCATACCAGGGTACGTTACTTATTGCTAAGGAATTTTGGGGGTGCTCATCAGGATCTAGGTTATTATCTTCAATGGTTTCTACTCTAGCGATCAGTCTATCATAGGCAAAATCATCATTTATGGGTACTAGTTCAGGTTTTAGATGTTCTGGCCTAGAAAGGTGATCGGCTACTATGTTTTTAGTGCCTTTTTTTATCTCTTATGTCTAAATCAAACTCTTGTAGTAATAGAATCCATTGGAGTAACCTGGGCTTGGCATCTTTTTTACTTAATAGGTAACGAATGGCAGCATGATCGGTGTAAACTATAATTTTTGCTCCTACTAGATAAGATCTAAATTTGTCTATAGCGAATACTACAGCGAGTAATTCTTTTTCAGTTGTTGCGTAGTTAAGTTGGGCAGCATCTAGGGTTCTACTGGCATAATAAATGGCATGTAATTTTTTATCTTTCCTTTGTCCTAGAACGGCTCCAACTGCATAATCACTAGCATCGCACATTATCTCAAAAGGTTTTGACCAATCAGGTGGTTTCATAATGGGTGCTGAGATTAATGCTTGCTTTAAAAGATTAAATGCGCCATTACATTTTTCATCAAAAATGAATTCAGCATCTTTCATTAAAAGTCCAGTTAAAGGTTTAGTTATTTTGGGGAAGTCCTTAATAAAACGCAGGTAGAATCCAGCATGTCCAAGAAAGCTTCGGACTTCTCTGATGGTTTTTGGTGGTTTTAGGTTTTCTATAACTTCTATTTTAGCTTTATCTACCTCTATACCTTTTTCAAAAACTATATGTCCTAAAACTATTCCTTCGGTCACCATGAAATGACATTATTCCCAGTTTAGCACGAGGTTCACCTCCACGCATCTCTCTAGGATTTTCTCAAGGTTAGCAAGGCAATTGTGGAAATCAAATCCGCAAACCGAGAAATCATCCATAAACACTTCCATGATACCATCTAGGTAGTCTGCAAAGATTGACATCATGCAGCGTTGGAAAGTAGCTGGGGCATTACAGAGGCCGAACGGCATTCGTCTGTAGGCAAAAGTTCCATAAGGGCATGTAAAGGTAGTTTTTTCTTGATCTTCGGGGTGGATAGGTATTTGGAAGAATCCAGAGTATCCATCTAGATTACAGAAGTAAAGTGTCTGGCTAGACGCTCCAACATTTGGTCTATAAATGGTAAAGGGAAATGATCCTTCCTAGTTGCTTTATTTAATTTTCTATAATCTATACACATCCGCCATCCTCCTTCTAATCGTTTTGCTACATGTTCGCCTTTATCGTTTTGCATGAATGTGATGCCTCCCTTTTTAGGTACTACATGCACAGGGCTCACCCACTTACTATCCGAGATCTGGTAGATTATGCCTGCCTCAAGTAACTTAAGAACTTCCTTTTTAACAACATCCCTCATTATAGGGTTTATTCTTCTCTGATGTTCCCTGGAGGGTTTTGAATCTTCTTCGAGCGAAATCTAATGCATGCATACGGATGGGCTTATACCTTTCAGGTCAGAGATATTATATCCTAAGGCTGAGGGATATCTTCGTAAAACGTCTAAAAGTTGGTTCGTTTCCTCTTGGCTCAAGGTAGCACTGACTATAATTGGACGGTTCATCTTTTCATCGAGGAACTCATATCTCAGATTCTTAGGCAGTTCCTTAAGTTCTAAGGTTGGTTTCTTAGGGCATGGCATAGGATCTGGGGTAAGGGATAGACATTCGTAAAGGTTATCATTGATGTAGGGTTTCTTATTGTCATCATCTTCCCTTATGAGAGTTGATGGTAGCTTAGTTGTTTTTATAATTTCTTTTTGTTCTAATTCTCTAACACATTCATCAATGATATCTAAGGCATAACACGAGTCTCCCATCACAGGTGCCATAAGAAATTTCGAAAGTATAAATTCTATTTTCTGGTCACCTACCTCAAATGTCAACTTTCCTTTCTTAACATCTATTATGGCTCCTGCAGGCGATAAGAATGGTCTACCTAGAAGGATTGGTATATCACTGTCCTCTTTGATGTCCATGACAACAAAATCAGTAAGGATAAATAACTGACCTATCCTAATAGGAACATCTTCTAAAATGCCTATCGGATATTTAACAGATCTATCGGCTAACTGAAGTGACATCTGAGTGGGCTGTAATTCTCCTAAGTTTAACCTCTCACAAACTGCTAAAGGCATTAGGCTCACACTAGCTCCTAAGTCTAGAAAAGCTTTTTCGATGACATGATTACCCAAAAGGCAAGGAATGGAGAAATTTCCAGGATCTTTATCTTTCTTTGCTAATTTGTCCTCGGAAATAGCATTACATTCCAAAGGCTTCGAATCGTCAAGTCTACGTTTGTTGGTAAGGATGTCTTTGAGAAACTTTGCATAAGAAGGTATTTGAGTGATGGCTTCTGTGAAAGGGATTTCTACATGAAGTTTTTCTATGACTTTAATAAATTTTTTATACTGTTTATTCATATGGGTTTTGTTGAGTCTTTGCGGATATGGTATAGGTGGTTTATATGGTGGGGGTGGTACGTAAGTTTTGTCTTTAGGTTCTTCTCCTTTTTCTCGACCTTCCTGGTTTTCAGGTTCCTCTGGTTCCTTTACTTCGTCTGTGGGTTCGGTACATTCCTTAGAAGTTTCGGGTTCACTCAATCTAGGGTTTGGTGGCTCATCATAAGCGTTCCCACTTCGTAGGGTAATGGCATTGGCTTGTCCTCTCGGATCTTGTTGAGGTTGTCCAGGGAATTGTCCTTCAGGTGTAGTCTGAGGGGCTTGGTTTAAAGCTACCTGAGAGATCTGGGTTTCAAGCATCTTAGTATGAGTAACTATTTGGTCAACCTTGGTTCCTAACTGGGTAATCAATTCGTTAACATGAATGTTCTGGTTCATGAACTCCTTGTTTTGTTGGGTTTGAGCGGTGATAAAATTTTCCATAACTTTCTCAAGGCTCGGCTTTGGTGGCACAGGTTGCATAGGTTGATTTGATCTTGGGGCTTGATAACTAGGTCACGGAGGTGCATTATTTTGGATTGGGTTATTGTTTTTATAGGAGAAGTTCGGGTGATTCCTCCATCCAGGGTTATAGGTATTCGAGTATGGGTTCCCTTGGGTGTAGTTCACTTGCTCAGAGTGGGGTTCGTTTAATAGACTGCATTCTGCATATTGGTGTCCTTTGGTTCCACATATCTCACAATCCAACGAAACTGCGGCTACAGTATTCGGGTTTATGCATATATGCTCGACCTTAAGGGCTAATGCGTCCATTTTCGCTTGCATCATGTCTATAGAGCTTAGTTCATGCACTCCTCCTTGGGCTTCCTTCTTCTCAAATGTCGCTCGTTCGACTCCCCATGATTGATGGTTTTGAGCCATATCTTCGATGAGGGCACTAGCTTCAGAATAAGGTTTGTTCATCGGAGTACCGTCTGCGGCAGCGTCGATGGTCATCTTCGTGTTATAGTGAAGTCCATTATAGAAGGTTTGAATGATTAACCAATTTTCTAAACCATGATGTGGGCATGCTCGTAACAACTCTTTATATCTCTCCCAAGCTTCGAACAATGATTCTACTTGGTTTTGGGTAAATCTAGTTATATGGTTTCGAAGAACGGCGGTCTTACTCGGGGGAAAGTATCTAGCAAGGAATACTCTTCTAAGGTTATCCCAAGTCGTAATGGAATTGGGTGGAAGGGAATCTAACCATGATAGGGCTTTATCTTTGAGGAAAAAAGGAAATAATCTTAAACGTATTTCCTCTAGAGAAGCTCCATTGGTTTTAAAAGTGTCTTCTAATTGAAGAAATATTTTTAAATGTTGGTTTGGGTTCTCAGTAGCGAGACCTGCGAATTATCTCTGTTGCACTAGTTGCAACAGGGATGGTTTAAGTTCGAAATTATTAGCTGGGATGGTTGGGTTTACTATACTAGAACTAGGTTCTTCATTTGATGGTTGAGCGAAATCTTTAAGAGATCTTTGGTTTTGATCTTCGGCCATAGCTCTCTTAATTCTATGAAAGAATAAACGTGCGCGAGCGTAATGTTCAGGTTCCACCAGAGGATATACTAAGCTTAAACTTCCGGTGTTGCGAGTTCTTCGCATTGACCGGCGGGAAATAGCCTAAGTCTAAATGACATAACAACAGGAAAATGAAATTTGACGAAAACTTGTTGCGGTACTTTTTGCAAGTATACGAACGCTTCAGAGTAATATAAAAGATTGTCGAATCCACATAGACCAAGTGTCAATCTATCGTTATTTATTGTTATGGTGTTTATCAAAGGCAATCAAAATAGGTGTTTTTTAGAGTGTGCAATGAAAAGTAAAGTATTGAAATAAATTTAATTAATAAAGACAGGGTCGAAGGTAATTCACATAATCAATTGATAATCCAAGTACTTGCTAATATAACTACTTATGGGCAATGTTTTCTACTTTGAAAAGAACTAATTTAACAGGAACTGTCGCTTTCGCGTATTCAGAACCGAGTTGTACTCCCTAATCAAACCCTCTTATTGTCACTTATAAAAAGGCGCGCATTGCGTTAGAGTAGTAAACCTATTTTTAAGAAATATAGTATCTTGACTAAGTTGAAAAGTATTATAACCTGGATTTCTTAACCAAAAGAGGTTCTCACGAACCAGACTCTAAACTTATAAACGCGTCCGAAAATAGTTTTAAAATCTCTTTTCTTCTTAAATTAAAAACTCCTAATGAACTAAACAAAGCGCTTTCGCTGTTTTTGAAATAGTTAAAAACAATTAAGTTTAAATAGACGTTGGATGGCTTTCGATCTTATCCAACGGAATTGAAGTGCGGGAAAACTTAAGTTGAATGTTAAAATAGCCCTTAAGTGCTTCTACGAACAATTGTACGGATTATCGGTTCAATTACGATTCTTACATTCTAACCTTATAAATTTAGTTAGACATGGTAAAGTAAAAGTGCATTAATTTAAATAAAAATAGTGCGAGTGCGGAAAGTAAATAAAAGTAGTGCGAGTGCGGAAAGTAAATAAAAGTAGTGCGAGTGCGAGAAATAAATAAAGTAAAGCGAGTGCGAGGAAATAAATAATTTAAAGCGAGTGCGAGGAAATAAACAAAAGTAAAGCGAGTGCGAGGAAATAAATAATTTAAAGCGAGTGCGAGGAAATAAATAATTTAAAGCGAGTGCGAGGAAATAAATAATTTAAAGCGAGTGCGAGAAAATAAATAAGATAAAGACAAGTAATAAAAACCTGCTCCAATCGGAGGGTTGAATAAATTGCAAAGCGAAAATGAAAATGGCGGCAGGATTAACTTCTTTCCAAAGTGCTCCAAACTCGATTACAGACTCTATCACAGACTTGATTACACAATTGTGGTAACACTCCAATGCGAAGCAATTACCACTTTAAAATACTGAATATATGCCTAAGTGAAACAAAGTTGCTCTGAGTTTGCCTCTGTTCTAAGTTTGGATGTTCCTCTGCTCTAAGTTTGGATGTTCCTCTTCTCTAAGTTTGGATGATTGAAAAAGTGATTTCAAGTTTCTATTTATAAGCAAGTAAAAAGATGGAAATGACAAGGATGCCCTTCAACTTGAAAATGGGAGGGAAAACTTTTCCTCTTGTGGCGCCCGCCACAAGGCCATGACGCCCGCCACAAGACCATTCTGAGGCGCCTTAGTGGAAGTAGTGGGGAACGTGACAGTTGAGGGAAGTTGAGCTTGGACACGTCATGGCAGGGTTTATGGCGCCAGCCATGGGAGAAGCCACAAGTACAAAATGCTGAATTTTAGGGTTTTTGGCTCTTTTTCGCTCCTTTTCTCGATCGGGGCTCCGATTAAAGTAAAAACCTGAAAACAAAGAAAAACATAGTAATAACACAACAAAATAGCAATAAAACAACTAGAATTCATGTGAAATCGGAGTCGAAAATACGTTAAATTTCAATGTTATCAGGTACCACGCGCTTAAGTGGTTTTCGGTATACCATAAGATATGGTCCACATACACTTAAGTGGGCTTTTTAGATTGCAGCCCATACAAGTGGTTCTATAAATAGAACCCTTGTGCAAAAGCATTTCACTTGATGAAATTTCTTCTCTCTCTCTCTCTCTCTCTCTCTCTCTCTCTCTCTCTCACACACACACACACACACACACACTCAAAGCCTTCATTCATAGCAGTTAGCACAGAGACTGAAGGAATCTATTCGTGTGGATTGAATAGAGGCGTTATCACCATTCAACGCTCGTGATCACTCCTTAGATCTGCATCAAAGGTTTCAATCTTCACAAAAGGTAACAGTTTCTATCACTGATCATGCCCATTCATAAGGATCACTAAAGGAAAATTTTAATTTCCGTTGCGTTTTGGATCGCAATTTTTCTTCAGTGGTATCAGAGCCACTTACGAAACCATGCATTTGATAGCTGTTTATTTTCTATATTTTCTGTATTAATACGATTGAAATACATAATTGATTAAACAATAAACGAGTAATTAAATTTGGTATCATGTGTGTATGATTTGGATAATTGATGTTGACTATGCTTCGGAATCCGACGTTAGTATGGTGAAGCAGCGATACATTGATCGTCCATAGGTTACACAAATGAGATCGATCAATTTATATATATGATATAAGTAATTCTGATGCAAAATATGGTATATATGATATATTGTTTCTATTTCGTTCATTCAAACACTTAATGATTGTTATTCCTTTGAGCGATCAATGGTCATTTGCTTTGGAATCCGGCATTAGTATGGTAAAGCAATGACGTTCTGATCAATCATACTAAATTATCAATTGAGGTGTATTTGATGGTATGAAATTTCTGCATTAGGGTTCATGATGGTACAAGGGTTGTGTTGTCAAAGACGATTTGGGAGAATAATTGCGTTAGGCGCCATAACTATTTCATTTTGTATGTATGTTGATGCATGTGAGAGACGATTTATATGATAAATAAGCCGGTGAGATCAAAGTAATTGCAAATTCCCTCAAATTAAATATTAAGTTTATGCTTTCCAAGTTATAGCGTTCATCAAGACTAGTATCGAATAATGTAGGTTTCACCTACGTGAGGTGGATGTTCTATATTAGTAAGGTGCGATGAGATCATTATAATATCCAATTGCTAAAACAATGGGTCAAACTTAACTAAACAAATTATAATAAGATTATATATGTTTAGAAGCAAGAGTTGGAAATGATCTATATGATGGATTGGAATAAGGAGTTATTCACCCAACTAAAATATTCGAGAGTTGTATTAGATACAATTGGAAGGAGTTCCTACCTAAATAACCTAGTTTTGTGTAATTCGCATACGCGGACTTAAAACAAAGTGAAATGTGGATCTCGACCCACTAGAAAATCTTGCAACGGAGTTTTCCGAATCAAATGGTGAGGGTCATTTGTTTTGAGTAAAATAGTGGGAGCATATTTAATTAAAGGCCTAATTAAAAATATGTTTTTTTAGTGATACTTATATTTTCATATTTTTCATGTAGATTACCATGACAACAAACACCTCTAACAACATTTTCTGATCAATCCTTGATAAGGAAAAATTGTCTGGGACAAATTTTCTAGATTGGCACCGAAATCTGAGGATTGTCCTCAATCATGATAAAAAGTTATAAGTCTTGGAGAAACCTGTTCCTGAAGAGGAACCTCTTAGTTCTGCATCTAAGGCAGAAATAGACGCTTTTAAGAAGCATGCTGATGATGCCAATGAAACTGCTTTCCTCATGCTAGCCACCATGCACTCGGATTTGCAAAATCAACATGAGAACATGGTAGTGTCGCATCTTGAAAAAATATGATTCCTCGCGATGGTCGCGGAAAAAAAATTATGTTCGAACAGAGTCACCACCGAACTTTATTTATCCCAACAAAGGGGTAGGAAAATATCGATAAAACCTTTAGGAAATGGAATAATGGTCGTTGCAACCATATTCGGGTTCGGGAGTGGATTACGTAAGGGGAAGGTATTAGCACCCCTTACGTCCGTTGTACTCAACGGGAACCTTTTAGTTCTAATTTGCATTTTGAGTGTTAATTTATGTTTGTTTCTTATCTTTAGGTTATAAAATTATTTAAAATAGAAATGGATGAGAACCTCAAAAAGGGAAAGGGGAGGTTTTTTATTAGTGTAAGACAACTCGTATCCTAACAGTCGGGAAAGGGAATAGAAGACTCTAGACCACTTTCTTTTTCATCCTTAATTATAGAAAAGATTTGATAATAGTAAAGGTTTTTTGGTTGGATGACGATTACTCGAATAGTCGAGTAAGATAACTCGTATCCTAACAGTCGGGAAAGGGAATAGAAGACTCTAGACCACTTTCTTTTTCATCCTTAATTATAGAAAAGATTTGATAATAGTAAAGGTTTTTTGGTTGGATGACGATTACTCGAATAGTCGAGTAAGATAACTCGTATCCTAACAGTCGGGAAAGGGAATAGAAGACTCTAGACCACTTTCTTTTTCATCCTTAATTATAGGAAATATTTGATAATAGTTAAGGTGTTTTGGACGGATGACGAATACTCGGATAATCGAGTAAGATAACTCGTACCCTAATAATCGAGAAAGGGAATAGAAGACTTTAGACCGCTTTCTGTTTCATCTATATATTTATGAAAATAAAGTTGTGTACATTTGACGTATTTTAGAATGAACGACAAGTACTTGGATGGCTGAGTAAGACAACTCATATCCAAGCATTTGAGAAGAGGAGTTGAAAGCTCAAAACCATCTCCTTTTTGTTAAAAAATGATTTGATTAAGTTGTATATTTGCGGAAGAATGACAATTGTTCGACTGACCGAGTAAGAGAACTCGTATTCGACCAATTGAGGAGTGAAGTTGAAAACTCAAAGTCAACTCCCTTTTCATTTAGCTTACTGTGAAAATATTTTGATTTAATCGGGGTTTGGAGATTTGTAGAGGAATGACCATTATTTGACTAACCAAATAAGAGAACTTGTATTCAAATAGTCGAGGAGAAAAATTGAAGACTCAAAGTCATCTCCTTTCTTATTTCTTATTGTAAAAGAATTTGATGTATTTGTCCTTAAGTGGATTAGAAATGATGATTATTCGATTAATCGAGTAAAAGAGTTCGTGCTTAAATAATCGAGGAGAGGAGTTGAAAACCTAAAACCATTACCTCTTTTATTCCTAAGTGAAATAACGTTTAATTGTGATTAGGTATTTTAATTCTTAATAAAGAATACTCGATGTTGGATCGAGATTTTAAATTTGTATTTTGTGAATGAATTGAATTTATTTAGTGAATAGTTCATTTAATCGATTGATTAAAATCGAATAGGTCTCATTGTAAGAAGGCCCAAGAGTAAGCCATGTGAAGTTGATGGCGATACTTTTACAAGTAATCGACTTACAAAGGTGTTTTGAAAACGGGCTCGACTTTGAATCGAGAAGTATGTGATTTATTTTTGAAATTGGCTCGAATGATTTCAAATCGGTGAAAACGACATAATTTTGTCACAATTACAAAATGTCATCCATATGCGCTCAAGACTCGGTATAAATAAATAAATACAAAATAATCATGCACATACACTCCACAAAAATAAATAATTATCTAAATTATAAGTGATATTAATAATGATGTGATTAATTAATTAAATATCTAGTAGATTATTTGATTAAATAATAAGTAATTAAAAAAATGATGATACAACCAAATAATTGCATATTTACCATTAAGTATTTATAATAATAATAATATAATTGCATATTTACTATTAAGTATTATTAATAATAATAATAATAACAATAATAATAATAATAATAATAATAATAATATATAATTATATAATCTTGAAAGAAAGTAAATAAAATAAAATATTGTTTTTTGTTTGATAGCCATAAAATTCTAATGTATATATTTTATATGTATATAAATAAAAGAAACTAAGTTGAATAAATTTTAAAAAAAAATAAAAAAAAATGGGTTAAGCAAGAGAATGCCCAAATCTGGGCGCTACTGAACAAAACAGGGAGTTTGAATAGAAAAAAAAAGTCTTTTTGGCCCAACCTGAGTTGGCCCAAAACGGAGCTACCAAGGTCTTAAAGGCTTGGTCAAACGCTGACCTCCTATGGAGGTGTCTGGGCCGTTGGATTGGGAGACCTTAACCTGGTCAACAAATCAAGGGGAAGGTTTGTGAGGGTGCACCACCATATGGTGGGGGGATCCACACAGGATCCCCTGGTTGACTCAAAAGTCAACCAATATGTGGCGCTAGCTGAAGGGGGCATGTGGCGCCCATCCAACCACCCCTATCAACACATAAAAACAAAAATTTGAGAGAGAGAGAGAGAGAGAAACATTTTCTCATTCTCGTTCTCTCTCTTCAACTCAGAACAAAGTTGCTCTGCAACTTCTTCATCCTCTCTGTCACTCTCCTCACGGCCAAATCTGTCGGAGAAGACGGTGGTGACCGGCAAACCGCGGCGGCGGCGCCCTCTCCTCCGACAACCTCCAACCCTAAATCCAAACTTCTAAACACGAACCCTACTTCATTTTCGCTTCTGAATTCAAATCCAACCTCGCCTTTTTCATACTCTCTCTCAAATGGCCGAATCGGCGGTAAGAAAATAAAAACCCTAACCCTAATTTTGCGATCTAACCTTCAATAATTATGATTTGAAGAAATTAATATAGGGGTTTTGTCTATTTTGTAGTGACGAACCACAAGCATATGGATTCAAGCAAGGAAAGGAAAGAAAAAGATTACTTGGCCTGCGTCGCCGGTGATGACGAGCTCCTCCACCGTGCTTCAAATAAGTTTCTCTCTCTTTCTTTATGATCTTTGTCTCCCTCTGTTCTTCCTTCTTCTTTTTGGATTTTTGAATGTTGTTGTTATGTTCTCGTTCCTTTGAGTATTGTGTGTTTACAATTAAAAATATTTTTTGATTTCTTCTTTTGATTCCCAAAAACGTGTTTGTTTTGTTGTTTAGGGTTTGAGTTTAACAGAAAAATATTTTTGATTGTTTTCTCTTGGATTCTCTCAAAAAACATTGTTACTGTTAATCTTGGTTGTTGCTATATATACGGTGAATTTTTGTTTTGAGATAACTTGTTGGATTATCTCTTTTCCATAATTTATGGGATAATTATTCTATGGATTTAAGGTTGTTTGGATTAGATATTGGAACACATCCTTGGGTGTTCACTTTGGTTCACTGTGTAAAAAATTAATTCGTTCCTCTTATCAATTTATTTTTCAGTTTTTCATAAGTGCTTATTTGATAAGCTTTTTTTAATCTTTGAATTGGTTTTGCAGGTTTTGTAAAAGGTGAATAGATGTTGATTGAAAGGTGGTTCTGCGCCAGTTTTGGAGATTGGAATTGGGGGCGCTGCAATTTCAAAATAGCTTTTGGAAAAGTCTCTGAAGAGTTGTTGTTCAACCTGCTGGATTTACAGCTTATTCCAATTTTTCTTCAAATTCATTCTGATGTAACATAGATCTCTTTGGATAATGTATTGTGTAACTTTTGGACTATGTGAAATCGTGTAAGCCTTTGGATTATGCATTGGCCTTTTATAACATGTACATTTTAATTTGAGACCACTTTTGGATAATTTGAGACCACTTTTGTAACATTGTACATTTTAATTTGGAATATTTTGGATTATTTGGAATATTTTAGACTTTTAAAATTTATTTGTGCAATTAATCTCTTTTTTAAAACATTCTAAGCTTTATCTCAATATCTCATTTGTGTTAATCGTTTAAAATGCTTAAAATCTAACTCAAATTGAAAATGGATTGCGCCATGATAGAATACCAATTATTATTAGCTTAAATGAGCAACATGAAATGTGCACCATAAGCAATAAAAAACAATTCCAAAATGAGCTTTAAAACCTTGTCCATCACCATAGTCTTTTCCAACAACCCACCTTACCTTAAAACAAAATACATGTTAAAAAATGCAACTTGAATTTAGATATTTATGAAGGATTGAGACTTTGGCATAAACATGTGGAAATGAGCTTAATAACCAATGATCATATAAAAAATCCATGACTCTTAATACTTACTAATAATCAAATGGATTTTGGATTAGTAATGTAAAAAGATTCAAACCACACTTTGCAATATTAATCATGGACATGTTTATGTGAATGGATCTCTTTAAAACCAAGAGTTCTCATGGATAAACCAAAATGGGCCTTGTTAACCAAAAAGTCCCAAAGTGCACATATTATCCCATGATTCAGTTAATAGCCATAATAGACAAATGCAACAGTTGTCTTCTTAAGGATCTTAACAGATGAAAATGTCACTGAAGATTTGCTGTCACTAAGGGAGGAGAAACCCTAAGATAAAGCTTATACTTTATAACATCTGGTAGCGAATGCTGGTGAAATATTTTTCCTTACCCGAACAAAATTGGGGTATGACAGGTAGCCTTCGATATGATCGGACACCTGAAGATGCTCTATCAAGAGCAGGCATGGCATAAAAGGTTTGAAGTTTCAAAAGCCCCTTTTCAACGCAAGTTAGCTGAGGGAGCCCCTGTAGGTCCCCTTATGCTCAAGATGATTGGGTATGTGGAGAACCTTGAGAGGTTGGGTTTTCCCCTCGGAAAGGAACTTGCGATTGATTTGATCTTGCAATCGTTACCAGATAGCTTTAGTCAACTTGTCCTTAATTTTAACATGAAATATATGGATAAAACTCTTCCTGAACTGCTAGGCATGTTAAGAACTGCTGATCAGAATCTGAAGTCAAAAGGGAAGTCCATTTTGATGATCGGAAATGGAAAGAGACAGAACAAAAGACTCACCAAGCAGGGTGGTAAATGGAAAGGCAAGGAAGTTGCCAAACCCAAACCCACTGCTCTTGCTTTGAAGCCTAGTGGAGGCATAGCAAAGGAAGACACCTGCTTCCATTGTGGTAAGATCGGACACTGGAAGAGAAACTACCCAAAGTACCTAGAAGATAAAAATAATGAAGTAGAGACTTCAACTTCAGGTATTTTTGTTATTGAAATTAATTTATCTACTTCTGCATCATGGGTATTAGATACTGTATGCGGTTACAACATTTGTACCAATGTGCAGGGGCTAAAAAGGAGTAGAGATTTGGCAAAACGTGAAGTTGACCTACGAGTTGGCAATGGAGCAAAGGTTGCTGCTTTAGCCGTAGGAACTTATGTATTGACTTTACCTAGTGGTTTAATAATTCAATTAGAGAACTGTTATTATGTACCTTCAATTAGCAAGAATATTATTTTCGTTTCTTGTTTGGACAAGTTTGGTTTTTCATTCATAATAAAGAACAATTATTGCTCCATTTATTTGAATGATATATTCTATGCTACTACCTAAATGAACAATGGACTATATGTCCTTGATCTTGAAATGCCTATTT
Source organism: Lathyrus oleraceus (assembly GCF_024323335.1). Taxonomy (NCBI): domain Eukaryota; kingdom Viridiplantae; phylum Streptophyta; class Magnoliopsida; order Fabales; family Fabaceae; genus Lathyrus; species Lathyrus oleraceus. Next base: position 399,403,230 of record NC_066583.1, read on the forward strand.
ATAACATTAATACTAAAAGGATGAAACCTAATGAGTTAAATCTGACTTACCTTTGGCATTTTCGATTAGACCACATAAATGAGAAACGCATTTCCAAACTCCATAAAGATGGACTCTGGAATTCTTTTGATTATGAATCATATGAGACATGTAGATCTTGTTTAATTGGAAAGATGGCAAAGTCTCCATTCACAGGAAAAGGTGAAAGAGCTAATGATCTTTTGGCCCTCATACATAGTGATGTATGTGGATCACTGAACATATCTACCATAGGAGGTTTTCAGTACTTCATCATATTTACTGATGGTTTCAGTAGATATGGTTATGTGTATTTAATGAAACACAAATCAGAGTCCTTTGAAAAGTTCAAGGAATTCAAGAATGAAGTAAAAACCAACTAGTGGTAAGAATGTTAGAACTCTTCTATCAGATCGAGTTGGTGAATATTTAAGCCTAGAGTTTGATGACCATCTGAAAGAGTGTGGGATTCTATCCCAACTTACTCCTCCTGGAACACCCCTATGGAACGGTGTATCTGAGAGAAGAAATCGAACCTTGTTAGACATGGTCTGATCCATGATGAGTTACGCCGATCTTCCAAACTCCTTTTGGAGACATGCACTATTGACAACAGCTTACACACTTAACTGTGTTCCATCCAAAAAGGTTGATAAGACACCATATGAGATATGGATTTATAAGAAACCACATATGTCTTATATGAAAATTTGGGGTTGCGAAGTTTATGTGAAAGGAAAAATTTCAACTAAGCTTGAGCCCAAATCTGACAAATGCTTATTTGTGGGGTATCGTAACGATACAAGAGGGTATTACTTCTATAATCCTTCTGAGGGTAAAGTGTTTGTCGCTCAAACTAGAGTCTTCCTAAAAACGGATTTTATTTCCAAAGGAATAAGTGGGAGAAAAGTAGAGTTTGAAGAAATTCAAGAATTACAAAGCATTGATACACCTATGGAGGAATTAGAGCAGGAAACACAAGTAGTTGTGGAAGAGCAACCTGCTCAAGTAGGACAATACCAGCGTAGGTCAAGCAGGATACGTTACCTACCTGAGAGATATGGATATCTCATAACTGACCAAGGTGATGTATTACTCATGGATCAAGATGAGCATGTGACCTACCAAGAGGCCATAATTAGTCATGAGTCTGAGAAGTGGCTAGAAGCCATGAAGTCTGAAATGGATTCCATGTACACAAACTAGGTTTGGACCTTGGTAGAGCCTCCTGTAGGAGTTAACCCTATAGGATGCAAGTGGGTCTTCAAAAATAAGACTGACATGGATGGTAAGGTACATACTTATAAGGAAAGATTGGTTGCAAACAGATATAAACAAATTCATGGGGTTGACTATGATGAAACCTTTTTACCAGTTACAATGCTTAAATCTTTTCAGATTTTACTTGCTATTGCTGTATATAATGATTATGAAATATGGCAGATGGATGTCAAAACTGCTTTCCTTAATGGAAATCTTCTTGAGGATGTGTACATGACACAACCTAAAGGATTTGCATACCATAAGAAGCCCAAAAGATATGCAAGTTACAGAGATCAATCTATAGATTGAAGCAAGCTTCAAGAAGCTAGAATCTTTGTTTTGATGAAACAATAAAATAATATGGATTCATCAAGAATGAAGATGAGCCTTATGTCTACAAGAAGGTTAGTGGGAGCATGATCGTCTTCCTGGTATTATATGTAGATGACATATTACTCATTGGAAACGGTGTCCCTACCTTGCAACAAGTACAACCTTGGTTGGGAAAATGCTTTTCTAGGACCTAGGTGAAGCAGCCTATATATTAGGAATCAAGATCTATAGAGATAGATCACAAAAACTGCTTGGCCTAAGTCATAGTACATACATAGACAAAGTGATGCTGAGACACTTTAATATGCATGATTCCAAGAAAGGATTCATAGATATGCAACATGGCACGTGTCTATCAAAAACACAATCCCCTTCAACAAAGGAATAACGTGATCACATGAATAAGATTCCATATGAATTTGCAATAGGATCTATCATGTATGCCATGTTATGTGCTCGACCAGATGTCTCGTATGCTTTAAGTGCAACGAGTAGGTACCAATCTGATCCCGGTGATGCTCATTGGGTAACTGTCAAGAATATCTTAAAGTATTTAAGAAGGACTAAGGATGCATTCTTGATATATGGAGGTCAAGAAGAGCTTACTGTAATTGGATAAACCGATGCTAGCTTCCAGATAGATAAGGATGACTTTAGATCGCAATCTGGTTATGTGTTTTGCTTAAATGGTGGCGCTGTGAGTTGGAAAAGTTCAAAGCAAGATACAGTTGTTGATTCTACAACCGAGGCTGAGTATATTGCTTCCTCAAGTGCAGCAAAGGAAGTTGTTTGGATCAAAAAGTTTATTAGTGAACTTGGCATAGTTCCTAGCATTGTGGATCCCATTGATCTATATTGTGATAACAATGGTGCTATCACACAAGCTAAGGAGCCTAGATCTCACCGACGATCCAAACACATACTTAGGCGTTATCACCTCATTCGAGAGATAATAGATAGAGGAGATGTGAAAATATGCAGAGTACCTACACTTGACAATATTGCTGACCCACTGACAAAGCCTCTTCCGTAGCATAAACATGATAGCCATACTAGATCTATGTGCATTAGGGGTATGCCTGATTGGCTTTAGTGCTAGTGGGAGATTGTTGGTGTAAGCCCTAGAGGCAAATACTTTTGGTACTTGTATCAAATTATTTATTAATAATAAAAGGCTTTTTTCTTTATTATATTTGTTTAACAAAGTCCCTAGAAAGCTAATTCGTTTAATATATCAGTGTGACTTAATCGTGAGATCCCATTAAATATAAGGACACTATTCTTAAAGTATCTATAGTCGAGTTTTCTTGTGAAGTGTGATAACATTAAAGCATTAAGACTATTATGTATATAGATGGATGATCACATCTCATGGATCATGGTTAAGGAGTTATCAAGTCTTAAACATAGGTATGAATATTAGGAGTAATATTTATACAGGATTGACCCGCTATGAGAGTACTATATAGAATGTTATGCAGAGTGTCATAAGTTATTCTCATGGTGATAGTGGTGTATACCACCCTTCAACCTGAAACCACTATGGACCCTAGATGTAGAGTTGAGTGCTTTATTTCTGATCAAACATTGTCCATAATTGGATGACCATAAAGACAGTTGTTGAGGGACATGAGTGACCTAGATGGAATTTGCCCATCCTGTGTAACAGGATAAATGTCTAAGGGCCCAATATTGAATTGGACAAGGATGACACGGTCTATGCCTTGTGTTCAATAAAGACATAAGGGCAAAATGGTAATTATACATACAAGTATTATCATAAAAGGATTTGTCAGATCACATGACATCTTTGTGTCTTGGGTAGCAGTGATGTGTTGCTAAATACCGCTCACTGTTTATTATGTTAAATATGTGATTTAATATAATTTCCAATGTCACGAAAACCTACAGGGTCACACAAAGAAGGACGGATTGATGAGAGATATAGTAAATAAGGAACACCGTAAGGTACGGTGCACTTAAGTGAATTGTGGAACATCGTAAGTTACGGTGCACTTAAGTAGAATAGGAAATGTGGTAAGGTACACGCGCTTAAGTGATTTTTTGGTATACCATAAGATATGGGCCACATACACTTAAGTGGGCTTTTTAGCTTGCAACCCACACAAGTGGTTCTATAAATAGAACCCTTGTGCAAAAGAATTTCATTATATGAAATTTCATTTCTCTCTCTCTCTCTCTCTCTCTCTCTCTCTCTCTCTCTCTCTCTCTCTCTCACTCAAAGCCTTCATTCGTAGCAGCTAGCACTGAGATTGAAGGAATCCGTTTGTATGGACTAAGTAGAGGTGTTGTCACCATTCAACTTTCGTGATCACTTCTTAGATCTGCATCAAAGGTTTCAATCGCCACAAGAGGTAAGGATTTCTATCATTGATCATGCCCATTCGTAAGGATCACTAAAGGATAAAATTTTAATTTCCATTGCATTTTGGATCGCAATTCTCCTTCACTAAGGAGCCTAGATGTCACCAACTATCCAAACACACACTTAGGTGTTATCACCTTATTCGAGAGATAATATATAAAGGAGATGTGAAAATATGGAAAGTACCTACACTTGACAATATTGTTGGCCCACTAATAAAGCCTCTTGCGCAACCGAAGCATGATGGACATACTAGATATATGTGTATTAGGGGTAAGCTTGATTGGCTCTAGTGCTAGTGGGAGATCGTTGGTGTAAGCTCTAGAGGCCAATAAATTTGGTACTTGTATCAAATTATTTCTTAATAATAAAAGGCTTTTTCTTTATTATGTTTGTTTAATGAAGTCCCTAGAATAGCTAGTCCGTTTAATGTATCAAGTGTGACTTAATCATGAGATCCAATTAATCATAAGGACATTATTTTTAAAGTATCCGTAGTCGAACTTTGTTATGAAGTGGGATAACATTAAAGCATTTAGACTATTATGTATATAGATTGATGATCACATCTCATGGATCATGAATAAGGAGTTATCAAGTCTTAAACATAGGTCAGAATATTATGAGTAATATTTATACTAGATTGACCCGCTATGAGAATACTACATAGAATGTTATGCAAAGTGTCATAAGTTATTCTCATGGTGATAGTGGTGTATACCACTCTTCGACCTGAAACCACTATGGACCCTATATGTAGAGTTGAGTGTGTTATTGTTAATCAAATATTATCCTAGCTGGATGACCATAAAGACAGTTGATGGGTACTCCACGAAGTATGTAGAGGGACTTGAGTGACCTAGATGGAATTTGCCCATCCTGCATAACAGGATAAATATCTAAGGTCCCAATATTGAACTGGACAAGTATGACACGGTCTATGCCTTGTGTTTAATATAGACATAAGGGCGAAAAAGGTAATTATACACATAAGTATTATCACAAAAAAGGATTTGTTAGATCACATGACATTTTCGTGTCATGGGTAGCAGTGATGTGTTGCTAGATACCGCTCACTGTTTATTATGTTAAATACATGATTTAATATAATTGTCAATGTCGCGAAAACCTACAGGGTCACACACAAAAGGATGGAATGATGAAAGATAGAGTAAATAAGGAACACCGTAAGGTACGATGCACTTAAGTGAATTGTAGAACATCGTAAGGTACGATGCACTTAAGTAGAATATGAAATATGGTAAGGTACCACGCGCTTAAGTGATTTTCGGTATACCATAAGATATGGACCACATACACTTAAGTGGGCTTTTTAGATTGCAACCCATACAATTGGTTCTATAAATAGAACCCTTGTGCAGAAGCATTTCACTTGATGAAATTTTGTTTCTCTCTCTCTCTCTTACACTCACTCACTCAAAGTCTTCATTCATAACAGTTAGCACTGAGACTGAAGGAATCTGTTCATATGGACTGAGTAGAGGCGTTGTCACCATTCAACACTCATGATCACTACTTAGATTTGCATCAAAGGTTTTAATCGACACAAGAGTTAACAGTTTATATCATTGATCATCCCCATTCATAAGGATCACTAAAGGAAAATTTTAATTTTCGTTGCATTTTGGATCACAATTTTCCTTCACCATGGAGTCCTGCCATTTGCGGACTACCAGTCTATTAAATAAAGTTAAGCCTTTATCCAATTATTTGTTATTCTTATTTGTTTCTGTTTAAGAACATTGAATTCGAAAAAATGTCAACAACAATCTGACAATGGTAAGTCTTGACGTGTGAAGCATTGTTGCCTTCCCCAAGCAGTGTTTGGAGGTGTTTACTCCCCATACAGTTTGTTGTTATCCCCAGTATAGTTGATGTGTTGTTCTCCTTGTAATTCATCATCTTTCTCCAACTGAGAACCTTTGTGGATTTTCATCCTCGGTTTGCATATTTTGTGATTGAACCCCTGGTCTCCAGTAAAACCTTTATTTGGTTTTCAGATCCTCAGCTCACCTTTATTTGGTTGTTACTTAGCCGTGGCATTGTTTTTCCCTTAGTGGGTTCCTACAAGTCTGGTTGATATTTGGTACCTTGGAATTAGTTTATTTCTCAATCCCCCAAGAAGAGTCTTATGATTAATTGTTTTCCTTCTGAGGAATCTGTTTGCATTTTGCATCCCCATGCGGAATTTATTTCTTTGTTAGAGATAATCCTCACGCATAATTTGTCCTGACGGATTTTAATCCTCATAGAGTTGATCTTGATTGATGAAATATCCAGTTGGAATTTGTCTTCTCACCGGTTCCCCACTCAGAGTTGTGCCTCTTGTCGTAACATGGATTCCCTGCGGAGTTTCCTCTACTAGTGAAAGATCTCCCTATTCAGACAATATTTGATTCTGAGCAGTATTGATGTATTCGTCCCCTATAGGTTGTCTCCCATTTGATATGGTATTAACCTAAAATCCCTCGCAGTGTTGACTTGTTTCTATGAAGTATATATATATATATATATATATATATATATATATATATATATATATATATATATATATATATATATATATATATATATATATAAATATATATATATATATATATATATATATAAATATATATATATATATATATATATATATATATATATATATATATATATATATATATATATATATATATATATATATATATATATATATATATATATATATATCCCTTGGCTTGAGATATGGATCCTCAACAGATCTCTCTTATCCTTAACATGTTGGTTGATATCCTCAGTAGTACTTTCATCTCATGTGAATTCCCAAGCTGTGTTTTCTCCTATCGTAGAGAGTTTGAGCTTTAAGAAATATATTTGTCAATCATTGTTTATCCCCTAGCCATTATTTCCTCCTCTCTTGAGAGTCGAGTATTGAAGTTGGATTTGTTTTAATCCCCGTGACTACTACTGGTATATATATATATATATATATATATATATATATATATATATATATATATATATATATATATATATATATATATATATATATATATATATATATATATATATATAATATATATATATATATATATATATATATATATATATATATATATATATATATATATATATATATATATATATATATATATATTCTTCATTTCCTCTGAGCGCGGAGTCTTCAATAGTTTTTGGTTAGATGCATGTTCTCCATGTCTTTCCCCAACCAGAGTTGAGCATTGAATTTGGATTGTGATATCCCCAGCCGTTCTTGAGTACATGGTTATGCATTATCCCCATGGAATTGAATATTTGAGGATAGGATTTATATCCTTGAGGATTTATTTTCATTCCTAGTAGGTTCTCCAGTTGGTGTTCCCATCTTGTTGAGATTAGTTGAGTATCTAGTTGTGATGATTGGATCTTCATATTTGTATCCTTTGTGCTCGTTTGTCAGCAGAATCATATACATACTCATGCATATACATGCATAAGCATAACATCAGATATTTCATTGTGCATTTTTATGCACTGGCTTGATTTTTATGATCCCTTACTTTGGTGATATCATTTCCCCATGCAGATGTGGTGTGTTTGTCCTCCTTCAATGTAGAGTGTCAGCCCCTTAAGCAGAAAGCGTATATCATTTCTTCTTCCCCACTGAGTTATTTCCTCGTGGATGATTATTATTCATGTTTCCTTCCCAGTTCATTATCTGGATGGAACCACTCCCCTTGAGTTATATCCTCATTGGGTTGAGTCTTGTTTGACCGTTTCTTTCTGGTTCTTACCTAGATAGATCTTCTGGTCCTCCGAGAGTTTATTACCCAGTAACTGGTAATATCCTTCTTGATGTTGAGTATTTTACCTATGTTAATTTACCCGGTAACTAGTAAAAGGTAATTTACTTCTTTGATTTCCCCGACGAATTTACTTTCGTTTCCCTAATGGGTTATCTTTTCTTTTCACTAGCAGATTATCATTGTTCAATTACCTAGTAACTCGTAATTGTTTATCATTTTCTCCAGCTGGTCGTTTTTCTATTATCTACCTAGTAACTCGTAGTTAACAAAACTTCTCATTGATTTTTTTCCCAGGAAGTTTATCCTTGATATGTTACCTAGTAACTGGTAACAGATATTCTCCCTTTGGTCTTCTACCCAGTAACTGGTAGATGTAAATCCTGCCTTTGGTCTCCTACCCAGTAACTGGTAGTTGTAAATCCTGCTTTTGTTATCTTTGGTCTTCTACCCAGTAATTGGTAGTTGTAAATCCTACTTTTTCATTTCCCTAGTAGGTTATCCTTACCTAGTAACTGGTAATGGATATTCTTCCCTTTTGAGTATATTTCCCAGTAACTGGTAATATAACTCTTTCATGTGGTTGATTACATTTGATAAGCCTCCTAATAACTTGTAGTTGGTGATTCTTCCTCCTTTTTCTCAGCGAGTCATCCTTGATATGTTGCCCAGTAACTGGTAACGGATGTCCCTCTGCCCGAGTATATTATCTTCCATTTTAAGCTACCCATTAACAGGTAGTAGATAATATATCTCTTTTACTCATGTGTTGAAGTTTGACTTCCCTAGTTGAGTTCGGATTCGTATCTCCTTGTGAAATCGAACTCCTTTTGTATGGGTATTTCAGCATCGTTCTGAGTTACGCCATTCCCTAGTAGATGTTTTAAGTGTTTTGGTGTTGTTCCGAATCACTTTTTCTAGTTGATTATCCTTCATTTACCAGTTAAGTATGGTAATGTATATTTCTTTTGTTTGAATATCCTTCATTTACCAGTTAATCATGGTAGTGGATAATTCTTCATGTTGTCCCTTTGTGGACACTTTGTTGTTTTGTGTTGTTTATCCTTATTTTACCTCGGTAAAAGGTAGTGAATAATACAATTCACGCCTATCCCTAGTGGATAGTCTTCCTGATGTGTTGGAGGTATCCCGATACATGCAGATTATTCTCCAGTTCGAGTCTGTCCATTGATTTATTTTCATGGAAATCCCCTCGTGTCTCCATCAGTTTTTAAGTCGTAGCCTGGCCTACACATAGCTTATTATCCCTAGAGTCTTTGTCCCCTCAGTGAGTTTTCCTCATGGAATGCATTGTGCTCCTGTGGACTTTTAGTTTCTTCCGGATCCTTTTCCTTTGTGGAAATATATCCCCTACGAAGATTATATTTTGCATTCAGATCATATGCATCATGAGGTCTCTTAGGGACCAAAATTTGTTTCTTGTTAATATTTAAGTCCATTCTACCGCGTTGATATGAAGATTTTAACCTTCACATCTCCTGATAGAATGGCTTTAAATAGGGGCAGCTATATGACCTTAATTTTGACCCCTAAGATCCCTCATGCCATCTCATAGCTTTGCATTGGCATCAGGATCACACCTTGATATTCTCATCATTTAACATTCATTGGGTTTGCATTGGGTGAGATCACCAAGAATATTTGATTGTATCATACTTTATTTTCTTTGTTTACTAACCAAAATACAAAATATGTCTAATACAACTTTGTTTCTTCTATAGGTAATGTGTGTGTCCATTTGTGCCTCACCAATCCCACAACTAGGGTTTGAGACCCTCAATGCAACATATCAATAAAGAAAAGGTCCACATTGGTTCTAAACATAATATATGGATCCCCATGTTCTTTATTTGTCATTTTGATCAAGAGTTCATCAAGAGTTTGATGCTTGTTTGTCAAAGAATCCCTAATTCATCTGGGTATCTTGTGTGCCTTCCTTAGCAAGTTTCTTCAATAATTGGTAAAATATATCAAGTGATACTTCATTTTACATTATCATAACAATATATAATCCTCCATGAGACCCTAATATCAAGGGAACCTCAAGTATGCAAGTTGATTCAAGGAAGTTGACCAAAAACGTCAACCAGTCAAATCTAGGGTTTCCTAGACCCTATCTCTTACAATTTGTGTCATCTGAAAATGAATCCAAGAGAAACGTTACTCTTTATGAAATTTTCAAAACATATTTCATGTTTTACCAAGATCTAAATTTTCTTGAAAAGTCATTTTTTATGGTGAAAGATTATAGGTTATTTTGTGTGTGCCCTAGATAGAAGGTCAACTTCCAAGAGCCATAACTTCCTCATTTTTTTATGATATGAATATGATACAAGTTTCATGATTAATTTCAAGATGTATTATTTAAATTTTATTCTTTGGTAAAGATCAAATTCTACTTTAAAATTCATGTACCATGAGGAAACATTATAGGTCCATTTTGGTCCTCATCATTGGATAAGCAAATTTCCTCAACTTCTAAAATCCATAACTCCATCACCCAAACTCCAAATGGTGTCAAATTTGTTGTAAACTTTAAGAGAGTTGAAAGAGATACAACTTTGTAGAAGGGTACAAGTTCATTTTAAGCTCACATCAAAAGTTATTCAAGATGGAAAGAGAGGTCATTTGGCTTATAACTTAGAAAATTTTCTAAGTATGTTTGATACCTCCATTTTCAAGGTCAGTTTTCTCCATTTTCCAAGCTTGAAATTGAAAAAGTCACAAAATCAAAGTTGTTCCTTATGATGATAGCTTTCGAAAACGTCCAACATTACATTATTTGGATAAGAAATGAAAGACTTGCGCATGAGGTCTGTCCATGGCTTGTTTTGGCAAGTTTTGAACTCCAAATAATGCACAACTTTGCATGGCCTTGTGTGATGATTTCAACAACATCTTTGCATGATTTAGAGTGGATTTCAATCATTAATTGGGCCTGTACAATCACCCATACACCCATGCACCAAGAATTGCTCATTTTCATTCAAATTTTGAAAGGTGCACATATAAATTGCTTGGCCTATAAATCAAAGATCATTTGCTCAGGATTAGAGGAGAACACTGCCCAAGCTTTGCTATCCATTTCCATAACCTCACACCATAGTATTCTTAGAAGATTTCTTGAGAAATTGAGTTTTTGTTCAACTCAAGTTTGTGAACAAAAACTCCAAAGGTTCATTCCCTTTTCCACTCCATTAAGTTTCTGCAAGCAAGAGGAAGAGAAACACGAAGAATTGCATCAAGAACAAAGCTCAGAAGCAACTCACAGAAGGTGAATTTCTCAAAATTTCATCTCTTCGATTCTCCCTCTACACTTTATATCCGAACTGAATTTTGTGTTGGTTGAAGTCCTACCAATGTAGGCAACGTGATTGAGTTGTTTTGAGCTTGATTCGAAGCAACTCAGGTTGAACACCTTTATTTTGATCTTCACTTTTCCAATTATAGAGTGAGAGATGGAACAAATGGAGGTCATATTCGTGATCCTTGCAACTTTTCCTTTAAAATGATGTTAGATCCATCAATTTCTCGTCAAGTTTGGTCTTGACAATCCGGTGACCCTCATCGGAGAGGAAGACCGGAGCTAGGGCACCGGTGGTGGCGTGGCAAGATCCTCACCCTTGGATCTCTCTTACATCTTCTAATTTGAGCCTTTGTTTGTGATTACCATGCGTGTGGTGCGTTGACTGAAGAATTATGTGGAACGTGTGTTTTGGATCATCAGATCTGCCACCTTAATTAATGAGGGAGCTCTGATGGCTCCGGTTTTTCCTTTTTATTTTATTTTTCTAAATTGATTTTTAAATAGATTTTTTTCTTTTAAAATTCACCATAAATTCACTTTTGATCCAAAAATTGTGGGACCAACACCAAAAATTCACAAATATTTTCTTCTTCCCATTTATGATTTTAAATTAATTTTGGGATAAAGTTTGATATTTTGGGTGAATTTTGTGATTTTTTTAACTTGTTTTAATTAGTTTTTAATTACTTCAGACTTTTGAAAAATACCAAAAAAAATTAGTCAATGGTCCTTTGACCTTACTTGATCTATGTTAAATCCCTTGACCATTTCTTTGGTGTTTTGAAGGGGTTTTAGGTTTTTTGGTCTTTGAAAACTCATTTTCTTCATTTTTAAAAATGTTTTAAAAATAGTTTAATTGATTTAATTCTTGGGTGAGCTTTTGTATTGACTTTATGTTGACCTTACTTCTGTTTGGCCTTGGCCTTGATTAAATTGGACCTTGACTTGGTCAATACCATTGGATTTAGGAGGTTGATGAAGTTAAAAACTTCATCCCTTAAGATGAACGAATGATATTGATCAAGTGAGATTCATCCCTTGACCAATTTGGGATCCCCTTCATTCATCTATCCATGTTCATCTCATTTCTTCCCCAATTATCTCTTGGCCAATGACTTCTCAAGGATCATTAGCTAGTTGATTTATTAATGACCTTATGTCATATGAATTAACATAAGCTTGATTGAGATAGGCCCATCCCCTATTGTTTTTGTGTGTGGTATGCTTTAGGAGTTTGGTCTTGGATACATTGTATCTAGCATTCATTAACACAAACATTATTATTGACCGACCTCAGATAGGTATGACTTCTACATAAGCTTACTTATAATTTCTCAACATAGCGCTAAATTTGCCTAAAAGCACCAATTAACATACTAACTTGACAACTAACATTTAATTTTCTTGTCATTTACTTTAATGAAATTTAAATTCTTGCACTTTATCATTCCTTGTCATTTACATTCATGCAAATTGTTTGTGCTTCAATCATTTGCTCTTTTCCCAATTAGGCCTATGTTTATGCTTCAGTTATTTTCATCTTTTCTCACTTGAGCCATTATATTTTGTTCTTGTGATCCTATTTTGTTTGTGGTCTTAGGACCTTAAAACACTTAATAAAAACAAAAACACTAAAAAACACATTGGTGGACTGTTGGATCTTTGTTTGTGACTTGACTTGGACCTATGGACTTAGAGTAGGTAACATGCATGAGCTATGGAAGAAAAACTTAGCCAATGGCATTAATTTGAGACCAAAACATGGTCAATTCCATTCATCTGACACAAGCTTGAGAGACTCCATTGGGTTTATATGGTACACTCTTTCTCTTTGTCTAAATTTTCATTTTGATCTAATTATTTTTTTTTGATGTTTTCTCTTTGAGTATGTTTCAAGGGATTTTTCATCTGATACACATAAAGGACATTGAAGATTTCTTGCTTTGGAGTGCTAGCTTGGATGTTTGGTTATCTTTATTTGATACCATTGGGTTTCTTATTAATTGTTGGGATGATTATGGATTTGTTGCTTGCTTGACAATCCAAAGGAAATAGGTTTTTATCTGACACTATTGTCTTGTAGATGCTTCCCATGGATTAGATCTTTTCAACTGAAAACTTTTAATCTTGTCTAAGATAGCATCTTCATCCCCACCTCCTTCTTCTTTAATTTCAAAATCTCCTTCTCATTTTCAAAACTTCTTTGCTTGTTATTTTTCAACTTAGACTTGTTTTAGTGAGTAGAAACCTTAGCCTTATGCCATCGATTTTCAAACTATTTTCTTAATAAAACTTGTAAGAAGACTTAATTATATTGACTTTATTAAAAAAAACTAATAACCTCATCTAATCATTTTGGTCACTTGGTGCCTTTTTACTTTTAAACTTTTTAAAAAGAAAGAATTTAGATTTGAGTTATCCTTGGTTGAGATGTAATTCTCTCATTCCATTTACTAGGGGTTAGGGGCATACTTGTTGATTTAATCCGAGTTAGAGCCCTCCCTCTTAAATGTTGTAAAGCCCTCATTATCGATGGATGTTTGGTTGATTATTCTCCCATTGATAACAAAAGATCTTTAAGCTTTTGTTAAAATAAATTCACCCATCTTTGAAATTTTTACCATGAACTACGAGGTTTTGATCCCTCATTTATGTATGTACATAGGCATAAGACCAAAATTCTTACCAAACAAAAAATGTAAATAATGAATTATTTTCTCATCCCCTCCTTCTATTTTTAAAACAAACATTTTTTCAACCAAAACAAGTACACACAAAAAGGGCTCCCTATGAGTACGTAGGACACTTTGGGTGTTAATACCTTCCCTCTGTGTAACTAACCCCCTTACCTGTAATCTCTGACATTTTATTAGTTTTGATTTGAAAACTTCTTATCTTTGGGTTTTGTTCGCACTTTCTCCCTTTTCCTCTGGAAATAATAAAAGCGCGGTGGAGACTCTGATTTTATTGATGTTGAGTTAACCAATAGTTAAATGTTCATGAATTTACCGCTATAGTATGTACATTGCATTGGAAATTACTGACATTTTGCCATCTTTCCTTATAATTAGAACATCACCAATACCTTCAGCTGCTAGAGTATTATCATCTGGATTTTTTTACCAAGCTAGGGTTTTATGTTGACAAACCAATATTTCCTACCATCCATGTGTGATGAGCATCATGAGTCCAAGTACCATTGATCCTGGAATCTTTCTTCATCTCTTGTTGTGACCATTATCTGAAGGAGAATAGCGATCCAAAACACAGCGGAATTTAAAATTTTCTCCTTTAGTGATCCTTACGAATGGGCATGATCAGTGATATAATCGTTACCTCTTGTGACGATTGAAACCTTTGATGCAAATCTACGGAGCAATCACGAACGTTGAACGACGACAACGCCTCTACTCAGTCCACACGAACGGATTCCTCCAATCTCAGTGCTAGCTGCTACGAATGAAGGCTTTGAGTGAGAAAGAGAGAGAAACAAAATTGCAACTGCACGAAATGCTTCTTCACAAGGGTTCTATTTATAGAACCACTTGTGTGGGTTGCAAGCTAAAAAGCCCACTTAAGTGTATGTGGCCCATATTTTATAATATGCCAAAATCACTTAAGCGCGTGGTACCTTACCATATTTCGTATTCTACTTAAGTACACCATACCTTACGATGTTCTACAATTCACTTAAGTGCACCGTACCTTACGATATTCCTTAGTTACTTTATCTCTCATCAATTCGTCCTTTTGTGTGTGACCCTGTAGGTTTTCGCCGCATTGGCAATTATATTAAATCACGCATTTAACATAATAAATAGTGAGCGGTATCTAGCAACACATCATTGCTACCCAAGACACAAAAATGTCATGTGATCTGACAAATCCTTCTTTGATAATACTTATGCGTATAATTACCCTTTTGCCCTTATGTCTACATTGAACACAAGGCATAAACCGTGTCATCCTTGTCCAGTTCAATATTGGGCCCATAGACATTTATCCTGTTACGCAGGATGGGAAAATTCCATCTAGGTCACTCATGTCCCTTAGCATGCTTCATGGAGTACCCATCAACTATCTTGATGGTCATCCAGTTACGGACAATGTTTGATCAGCAACAAGGCACTCGACTCTACATCTAGGGTCCATAGTACACCATTATCACCATGATAATAACTTATGACACTTTGTGTAAGACCCTAATTTTGACCCTAAGATCCCTCATGGCATCATATCATTGCACATTGCATTTGCCTCAAGGAACACAGCATCTTGGCTCCTTAACCCTAGGATGGGACTAGTGTGAGTTGGTTTGAGACCACAAAGAATGCTTGAATTGTATATTATTGCTTTTCTTATTTTGTTTACTAACCAAAAGCACAAAAATATGTCACTAACATTGTTTGTTTTGAAGCTTGAGCAATCATGTGATCCAAGGCTCTTAGGAGGCCCCTATGCTCAATGAAGTGGCCAGATGAAGTGAAAGCAAGCATGACAATGGTTCCCAAAGCTCTAAATTATCATATATTCCTCCCAAGTATCTCAATTTGTCAATTTGATCAAGATAAACCAAATGGCTTGAGGATTGCTTCCTAAGGAAACCCTAATTCAATTATGCATTGACTGTGCCTTGCTCATGAAGCAACCTCAACCCATGATCAAAATTTAATCAAGGGAAGTTCTTTAATTCATCATTTTATGCATATTTGTGCCTATGTGGGTGTCCTCAATCATTAATCCATCAAGGTTTGAAGTTTGGCTTCGAGAAGTTGATCAGTCAATTCATCTGACTATTTTGAAATCCACTAAGACCTAACTTTTGATGTATTTGTCAAATGAAGATGACTCCAAGAGAACAAATATTCTTAATAACCATATGAAAAACTTTCATGTTCATCAAATTTTCATTTGAAACATTGAAGGTCATCATTCATTTCAAAACATTATAGGTCATTTTGACTGAAACCCTAATTTTGGGTCAACTTCCCAAGGACCTAACTCCTTCATTTTTTATGATTTTGAGGTGGGACAAAATGAATTGTAAAGTTTAAGATGACTACTTAAATGGATATGTTGGACAAAATTTCATAATCCTAAAAGAAACACATGTGATAATACAAAACATTATAGGTTACTTTGGACCAAAGCCATTGAAATATGAAAAAGTCCAACTTCAAATGCCTATAACTTTCTCATCAAAAATCCAAATGATGCAAAATTTAAGTCCAAATTTATTGTATTGAGAATATCTACAACTTTCTTTTTGGAGGTTTTGTAATTTGAGGCTTGCATCATTGAAACAGAAGGGCTTGAAATTGGTCCATTTTGGCAAAATTTCCATATACATGTTTTGTATGTTGAACTTCATGACCAGTTTTCAATATTTTCCCAACTCCAAATGGATTTTTTATCAACATAAAATTTGTTCCTCATGTCAAGACCTTTCCAAACATTACCCACATGCATATGTTTCAATTTTGCAAAGGGGATTTTCGAAGAGTTGAAGTTTTATGATCATTTACGGAAACCATGTTGAATCTTCGTGCACAAGCTAATACATTGCAGGTTGCACGTCCAAATCATCTCATAATCAAACCATCTTGCATTTGCCATTGTATTTGGGCCTCCCATGCGCCTGCACAGGCCCATGCATGGAGGATCCAACTTCACATGCACACGAGTTTCTTCATGGCTTGCATCATCCTTGCCTATAAATAGAAGGCTGCATTCACTTCAAACTTCAACCTAAAGGCGCCTGAAGTTCTGCACAAGTGAAATTCGAACCTCCATTAAAAGGAATTTTGATTTTTCTCTCAACTTTTCAAGTTCAATTTTCAACTTCGTTGGTTGATCTTTGAACTTCAATTACTGAACCTTGCTTCCTTGCTATCTCAAGAACAAGCTGCATCAAAGAGTTGGAGTGGATCAAGCATTAAAAAGTTGCAATTCAAAGGTTGTTGTTCAAACTGCTTTCATTCGAAACTCCTTGGATATTGATCATTTCTTGCATTGCTTGGTACCTCTGAAGTCCTCATGTGAGAGGCAATTGATTTGTGCATTTAATTTTGTGAATTAAGTAAGTTCAGTTTGAACACCACAATTTTGCGTCTCAGATTTCTCTCTCTATAGAGATCTTGAGTGGAAACCAATGGTACAGGGGTGATGTACATCGCCCCAGCTTTCTAATGATGTATGGATCATGCAAAATGATGAAGGTTTGAAAACCTGCAATTCTGGCCAGAACGGTGAGTCTCACCGGAGAAGACGGTGGTTTCCACCACCGTCCCCACGTGGATGAGTTCATGGCCATTGGATCCTTGTTCCCATATCTAATCCCAGCCCTTGAACGTTATGACTTGTTTTAATGCTTGGTGCTTCGCGTTTGACTAATCCACACCATGAGCGTGCGCTTATCAGCCACTTGATGCGCCACGTCAATTAATGAATCAAGATCTGACGCCTCTGGATTTTTTGTCATTTTTAATTTTCTTTAATTCCATTTTATTTTAAAAATTCATAACTTCTTTATTTGGAATCACAAAAATATGGGACCAGTTGCAAAAAAAATCTCTTAAACTCTAGTTTCTAAAAATGATTTTTAATTATTTTTGTGATTCCATTTAATATTTTTTGTGAATTATTTCATTTCTGATTGTTTTTAATTCATTTAAAATACTTTTCAATATTCAAAATTGCCAAAAATATTTTCTTAACATCCTTGAATGATGATGAATCTATGAAAAATATTCTCATCAATTTCTTAATTGATTTGAGATTTATTTGAGATTTTAGTTCAATTATGTTATTTTTCTTCATTTTTAATTGTTTAAAATTAGTTTCTGTTTTCAAAAAAAGATGAAAATTTTTGTCAAACCTTGTTTGACCATGTTGAGCTTATGATGATCCAATTGGACTTTTCCTAGTTGATTTGAATTGGATTTGAAGTTTGACCTTTATTTGTTTATTTTAATTCAAGTATTATTTTAATTCCAAAAATACCAAAAATATTTTTATTGTTTCTTGACTTCTAAGCTTCATCCCACTTCTGTTTACCATTGATTGATTTGGATTCCATTCATTTTTGGTCAATGTGTTTTGCTTATGTCATTTGAATTTCAATTATGTACATTCCATTTCTTCTTCTTCTTCTTCTTTTTTCTTTTTGGTCAATGAGTTAATGATTGGTGGTTAACCTTGACATATGAGGGGCTTAACCTTCTTTGATCCAAATCAAATTCATCTTGATCAAAGATCAAGTCAATTGCTTTGCATTAAAGATAGGTTGCTTCTTGGTCAAGCAAAAAACCTAAATCCATACAAGATCATTTTCCTTTTCTTTTGGCATGACAAGTTGTAGGAGCTTGGCTTACTAGTCATGATCTCTAACTTGTGTTTGTTTCCTATAGTTTTATTGATCGGCCTCAGATAGGTGTGACTACTACATTAGTCCACTTACGATTGCTTAACATAGCGCTAAATTTCCTTATGACACACTAACACTAACTACTAATCACTAACTTTTAATTCAAGCATTTAATTCTTGCAATTTACTTTAATGCAATTTAATTTCTTGCTCATTAATTCATTTGCCTTTTCTCTTTTCTCACTTAAGCTCATGTTTATGTTTATGCAATTTGCCTTTTGCTCACTTGAGCATATTATTGTGTATATACTATTGCCTTGTGTTTGTTTTGTTTGTGCGAACCCAATGCAAAATGGAGAAAGGACTTAGATTTAGGACCTTACCTATGCTAAATGGAGTTTCAAGAGCAACTAGGCCTCATGCCTTTAGAATGCTAAATATGTTGAAGAGCAACTAGGCCTTATGCCTTTAGAATGCTTAATCTTGAAGATGACATTGAAAGGATCCTAATTCTAAACTCACTCTTGTCCATTCTTTTATTTGCATTGTGGAACTTTTTGATTTGTGTGATCTTGTGTGATAGGGATCCTAAACTTGAGCCAATTAGAAGAACCATTGTCATGGACATCCAAGATAAGAGATACAAAAGCCAATTGGAAGATTCCTAGGAGCGTGGTTGATATTTTCTTGATTGCTTGAGTTATTTTCTTATTGCTTGCTAAATCCAAAGAAAAGGAGCAACTTGGATCATCTTTATGATCTCAAGAAGAGAACTCCCAGTGGTTTTATTTCTCTTCCATCATCTTTGCATGTTTAGGATCTAGCCCTTCTCTTCTTCTCTCCACTCTAACCCAAGCCAAAGTTTTGTGCAAATATTAACATTGTTTTTAAAATTAGAAACCTAGGCATTATACCTTTTGATTTTTCAAACTCTTTTCATAACACTTATTTTGAATTGAATCTTGAGTCAACTGTGACCTTACTTTGTGAATACTTCTTATTTGTAAATACAACTCACTCAATTGTTTTTGTGGTTCCATTGACCATGTGTGTTAAAGCTTTTCATAAACATTAGCTATTAGGTTTGAGTTATCCTAGAGGTTGATATAATACTCACTTGTATCCTTAGTGATGGACTATAAGTCTTCCATGCTTATTATAGGGTTAACCCCTCACTAGCATGTTGAAGCTCTCCTCACATGGTGGATTTGTGGTTTTAGGTTGAGTTTTCTCCCTTTGATAACAAAAGACCTTAAGGCTTTTGACCAATCAATTCACCAACTTCTTTTGAGATTTTTTTACCCCGAACTACGAGGTTTTGATCCTACCTTTTTAAGATGCTACGTAGGCAATGGGTTCATCCATTCAAACACAAAATTGTAAATAACTTGTATATTCTTTTCTCATCTCCCCAATCATGTTTGCACAAATACTTTTCACAAATACCAACCTACCTTACAACATTTGTAAAAAGGGCTCCCTTAGAGTACTAAGGATGTTTTGGGTGCTTAAAATCTTCCCATTGCATAACCAACCCCCTTACCCAGATCTCTGACATTTTTATTAGTTTTTGATTTGATAAAACTTCTCGGTTTTTGTTCGCTTTCTAACCTTTCCTTTGGATAAATAGAAGTGCGGTGGTGACTCGAATTGTATGATTTACTTTTGATTTAGTCAATAAATTTAAAGGTAACGAATACCCCGCTACAGAAAAGTGGCGACTCTGCTGGGGATGATTTTCCTAGTGGGTTTTGCCTACTTTTTACCTTTGTTGTATTGTTTGTTTATATTACTTGTGACATATTTTTGTGTAATTTGGGATGACAATATTGTTTGTAATGTATGAACTGCTTGATATATTAATTACTTGTGTGCTTGGTGGTCTCTTGTGAGATGAGTTCTATACCCGAACTCGAGTGCACTTATGATAGGAGAATGGCATAGTCTTGTTGACTTGTGTGGAGTTATTCCTTAGCAAGTTGACTTGTAAGTCCATTCACTTGGTGGAGGTTATGTTGGGATCAATAATGTCACACGAGTAGTCGTGGTTAGGCATTACTCTTTCCAATATATGCCTTAGAAGCCAAGGACCTTAGATTACCTAACCCATCTTGGCCTATTTTAGGACGTACTGCGAAGGTCGTTCAAGTGTAAGATTTGATACGATTGTTACGCGATACTACACTCATAAGAGTCTCTCTTGAGAATATTTTTGGAATACGAGTAGTCGTTTATCCGATAATATCCGAAAGATGGGATGATGACTATGGGAACCTCTTGTAGAACATGATTGTCAGGTTTAACCATAGTACAATCCCTTTGGGTGGTTCTTAACCGAGACTCCATGCTTGTGACTTGCAACAAACCCTTGATTCGCGGTTGATCCGTTCTTGTATATCCTTAATATCAGTGGAACTTGGGTGTTGATAAGGCGTACACCATAATCCACCAAAATGGATGATTGATATTAAGGATGACTTGATCCATCCCGTGACCTTTGTGTGGTGTGACTTGCTTGATCCTTGAGTGTGATTATTGCATCCATGCATTCATGCATTCATTTGCATCCATATCATCAACAATGAGAAAATTTTCAAGGAACTTAAGAGGTCTATTTGCAAAATTTTCAGACATGGATAAGCAAAGAAGGAATACGAAGAAGTACAGTTTCAGACAACCCGACTTGAAAGAGTTAAGGAGTTTGACATCCTATGTATTAGATCCCTTGGAGTTCAAAGCTCGCCATGGGAAGCTTCTGTCTATTCTTGCTACTCAGGTGGATAAAGGTCTGATGAGTGTGTTGGTGCAGTTCTATGATCCCTTGTACCGTTGCTTCACATTTCCGGATTTCCAGCTTTTGCCTACGCCTGAGGAGTATGCCTAACTTGTGGGTATACCTATCCTAGATTAGTTGTCGTTCAGTGGCTTGGAGAGAGTCCCTTCTTCCCAAGAGATTGTTGATCTGTTGCATATAGATAAATTTGTTATTGGTGCTTATATGACTACCAAAGGTGGAATTCAAGGTCTCCCATCTGATTTCCTCATTGCTCAAGCTACTATGTTTGGGAAGGCCATGAGTGAGGATGCCTTTGAGGCCATATTTGTACTTCTCATCTATGGGCTAGTGTTATTCCCCAACATCGACAACTTTATGGATGTGAACGCTATTAGGATTTTCTCTACTCTTAATCTCGTTCCTACTCTGTTGGGTGACACTTATTTCTCTTTGCATATGAGGAATACAAAGGG
Organism: Lathyrus oleraceus; assembly: GCF_024323335.1. Taxonomy (NCBI): domain Eukaryota; kingdom Viridiplantae; phylum Streptophyta; class Magnoliopsida; order Fabales; family Fabaceae; genus Lathyrus; species Lathyrus oleraceus. The sequence continues at coordinate 399,424,979 of NC_066583.1, forward strand.
TGGTGGTACCATTGTGTGTTGTTTGCCTCTGTTGTACAAGTGGTTTATTTCTCACTTGCCACAGACGCTCGCCTTCAAGGAGAACAAAGGATGTCTGCGGTGGTCTACGAGACTTATGTCTCTCACTAATGATGACATCTTTTGGTATAACCATGTATATGATGGTGTGCATATTATTGACTCTTGTGGTGAATTCTCCAATGTGCCTCTTCTTCATACATGTGGTGGGATTAATTACAACCCTGTTTTGGCACGTCGTCAGCTTGGGTTCCCCTTAAAGGATAAACCTAATAACATTCTGTTAGAAGGTGTGTTCTTTCAAGAGGGTAAAGATCCCCAAAACTTGAAAGACAGGATAGTTCGTGCTTGGCGCAAGATTCATAGGAAGGGAAGGAAAGAGCTTGGTCTGAAGAATTGCATTGCTTTGGAACCCTATACCTTATGGGTTAGGAGGAGAGCTTGTGAGTACCGCATGCCTTATGACTACCCGAGACCTACACCTATAATTATGGTTGGGCCTTCAACCCTCCCTAACCAAGGAGTAGAGGAGTTGAGAGATGAAGACCGTTCGCGTGCTTGGGTCCGTGAGCGAGAGAAGCTACTTCAGCAGCTTAGAGATAAGGATGCTTTGATAGAGTTTCTGGAGCATCCGGTTATCGACGAGCCTGATGATGTGGTTACTTCTCTTCTTCCTCAGTCTTCCAAGTTTTGGAAGAGGAAGTATGATCGACTCGCCAAGGAGAAGGCAGATATGGAGGCAGCCTATAAGAGAGAGGTGAAGAGGCTTCGTGCAGCGTATCTTCCGGTCTCGAGAGCTTTGGACGATTGTTTCTAGGGTTCCATAGGATGTTATTTTCCTACTCTCTTGTATTGTATTTGGTTACCAAGACTGTACTTCTTTGGTGTAAAATTTTTCCAGATATTATTGATATGATTATTCCATATATGTCTAAATGATTAATATTTTCAAATATTTGCAAATGAATCTCTAAAGTTCCTCTGATTAAAAAATAAAATCATATGCACAAGCATTGCATGCATCATGTGCATAAGCAGGTTTTGTTCCAGGCTTCTTGTTCAGTGGTCTAACTCTGTGTTCTTCATTTATTTTGAAGACAAGCTGACGCACCGGTATTACACTAGAGCCAACTCTTCAAAGCTAATGGATCACCTCAAGCAAGAGAACGGAGAACTCAAGGAGGAAGTGGCAAGATTGACTGCCCTGATGGAGTCATTCTTGGCCGCCCAAAGCCAGTCTTCTCCAACGCCTTCAACTCCTCCCCAGAGGACGGTCATCTCAGAGGTTGCTTCCTCTACCGTGCCTGCTGCCAGTGCTCACTTTGCGCCGTCTGCTATGCCAGCCGGGTTTCCCTGGGGGATGCCCGCCAATTTTGTTCCAGAGGGTCTCGCCCCAACATTTGCTTCTTTGCTGGCATCTAGCCCGGTCCTCGTTGTGCCACCTCCAGTTGTGCATACTTTACCGAGAGTTGATGACACCATTTATCACTCTGAGCCGTCTGAGGGCCCAGATGTCTACGGGAAAATGGACGCTATGAATGATCAATTCCTTGAGTTGCGCAAGGAACTTAAAACTCTCAGAGGGAAGGACCTCTTCGGAAAAACTGTTGTTGAGCTATGCCTAGTGCCTAATGTCAAGATTCCAATCAAATTCAAAGTGCCTGACTTTGAAAAGTACAAAGGAAACACTTGCCCGCTTAGCCATCTTGTGATGTACGCACGCAAGATGTCGACTCAGACCGACAATGATCAACTCCTGATCCACTACTTCCAGGACAGCCTATTCGGTGCCGCTTTGAGATGGTACATGGGCCTGGATAGTGTGAACATCCTCTCCTTCAACGACCTTGGCGAAGCCTTCGTCAAGCAGTACAAGTATAATGTTGATATGGCTCCCGATAGGGACCAACTGAGGGCCATGTCCGAGAAGGAGAAAGAAACATTCAAGGAGTACGCCCAGAGGTGGCGTGAGATGGTTGTACAGATTGTGCCCCCGTTCGAAGAGAAAGAAATGACGGAGATCTTTCTCAAGACTTTAAGCTCTTTCTACTACGAGTGGATGATTGCTAGCGCTCCTTCTGATTTAACTGAGATGGTGAACATGGGGATGCGTTTAGAAGAGGGAGTCAGGGAAGGGCGCCTGACCAGAGAAGAAGGCTCTTCTGCCAAATGTTATGGGGCGTTTGCCAAGAAGAAAGATGGAGAGGCACATGATATGACCTCCCATGCTAAACCAAGAAGACCCTCTGTGAAGAGGAAGACTGTGTGTCTCGCCAGTAACCAGCACCAGGTGGCTCATATAGCACCTGCATTCAGAGAGAATCAACATTATCAGCATCAGAACCAACAACAACAACATCAGCAATATCACCAACAACAGCATCGTCCGCAACAGCAGACCTACCAGCCTCGAAACAATAATCAAACCATCACTAGCTATGATAGGAAGAGGGTCAGTTTTGATCCTATTCCAATGACTTATGCAGAGCTATATCGTTCATTGATTGAAAGGAAGCTGATTACTCCACGTGATCCACCTGCTATACCGACCAACCCTCAGTGGTGGTATAAGCCCGAGCTTCATTTTTTTCATCATTCCAGTGCTCCCGGACATGATGTGGAGAACTATTACCCTCTCAAAACCAAGGTTCAAAACCTTGTTAGAAGTGGTATTCTTTTTTTCGAGGACGTAGGTCCTAATGTGAAGAAGAACCCATTGCCCGAGCATGGGAAATCTGCTGTTAATATGGTTCAGGGTTGCCCTGGCAAATACAAGGTCAGATATGTCAGCCATATCAGACAATCATTGGTCGAGATGTATAGAATGTTATGTGGATACAGTCACTATGAGCATGACCATGATAGCTGTCGTGTATGCACTGTCAATGAGAGGGGATGTCGTCAAGTCAGAAAAGACATCCAAGAAATGTTGGATCAGGGTGTGATCGAGATACTTCAGAATCGTGATGAGGATGAAGTTAATGTTATAGCGCCCGTATTCAGAATACCTGAGCCTGTTGTTGTCAGATACAATGGCAGCAAGCAGAAGGCTTCTCCCTCTCTCATGATTAAGCCAGCTGGCCCTGTTCCTTACTCTTCCGACAAGGTTGTTCCCTATCGATATAATATGGTTGCATTAGAAGATGGGAAGGAGGTGCCCCTGCCCTCCACTTCTGTTGTGAATATTGTTGATGTCAGTGGTTTGACCCGCAGTGGTCGTGTATTCTCGGCGCCGCTGAAACCCCGGGATGACACTAGAAGAACTGATACTGTTGATAGTGTTATCCGTCCTATGGGAAATTCTTCTTCTTGTCCGAATCCGGCACTTGCTATTGACAGACCTGCCACTGCTGCTAGAGCTCATGTCCCTGCTGGCCCGAATGGCATGATGAAAGAGGACCGTGATGAGATGTTAAAGCTCATTAAGAGGAGCGAGTATAATGGAGTAGATCAGCTGCTACAAACGCCTTCAAAGATATTTGTACTGTCTTTGTTGATGAACTCCGAGCCACACCGTGAAGCTTTGTAGAGGGTGTTGGACGTGGCGTACGTGGATCACGATGTCACCATAGAACAGTTTCATAGCATTGTTGCAAACATTACTGCTTGTAACAACCTGAGGTTCTGCGATGCTGATCTTCCCAAGGAGGGAAAAGACCACAATTTGGCACTACACATCTCAATGGATTGCAAGGATGATTCCTTGTCTAATGTGCTGGTAGACACAGGATCATCGCTGAATGTGTTGCCAAAATCCACTCTGGACAAAACTTCTTACCAGGGGCCTCCCATGAGGCAGAGTGGAGTGGTTGTGAAAGCTTTTGATGGATCCAGGAAAACTGTGATTGGCGAGGTTGAAGTCCCAATCAAGATAGGACCTAGTTATTTCTAGATCGCTTTCCAGGTCATGGATATCCACCCATCATATAGTTGTTTGTTAGGCAGACCATGGATTCACGAGGCAGGCGCCGTGACATCCACCCCACACCAAAAGTTGATGTTCGTGAAGAACAAGAAGTTAGTGGTGGTAGGGGGAGAGAAGGCTCTCTTGGTTATCCATTTGTCTTCCTTTTCTTACATTGATGCTGAGGATGAGGTTGGGACGTTGTTCCAAGCCTTGTCTATTGTTGAGCCTTCTAAGAAAGGAACTTCTTCATTTGCGTCCTACAATGATGTGAAGTTGGCCATTGAGCATGGCGCAACTACTGGTTTAGAACAAATGATTAAGCTGGAAGACAATAAATTCTGGGCTGGCATATGGTACTCTTCAGGAACTTTCAACAAGCACAGTCTGTTTCAGAGTGGTGGTTTCATCCACACGGTCGAGGACCAAGAGGCTGCTGCTATAGTGGAGGATGATGCAGAGGAAGATTCTGGCAACTTTGTCATCCCTAGAGGAGTCTGCAATAATTGGGTCGATGTTGATGTTCCAACAGTTGTCCATAAGTCCACGTAATGTTCATTTTTGTTTAAAAACCCTTCTCCCATGCCAAAAGGAGAAGTGATGACATTGTTGGCATATAAATGCAATGATATTCATTCAATAATTTCATGTTAAATGTTTGTTTTTCCAAATTATTTTCACTTTTTGCTTTTTTGCATGAAATTGGTGATCACCATAAAACCCTAAAAAGAGAATAAAATTAGTCTTTTCATCTGCATAATGATTTGCTTTGCTTGAATTCTAAAATCTATTTTATATCCAAAATCATTATGCAGGTTGATCAAACCCATTGAACATAATGATCAAACACCATCTCCCAACTTTGAGTTCCCTGTATTTGAGGCCGAGGATGATGATGTTGAAGAGATTCCTGACGAGATTACCCGTCTACTTGAGCACGAAGAGAAGATCATTCAACCACATCTTGAGAATCTGGAAACAGTCAACTTGGGGTCTGAAGATTGTGTTCGTTAGGTGAAGATTGGGGCACTCCTAGAAGAATTTGTGAATAAGGGGTTGATTGAGTTGCTACGAGAATATGTCGACGTCTTTGCCTGGTCGTATGAAGACATGCCTGGTCTGGATACTGATATCGTGCAATATTTCTTGCCTTTGAAGCCTGAGTGTGTGCCCGTGAAGCAGAAGTTCAGAAGAACTCATCCTGATATGGCAGTAAAGATTAAAGAGGAAGTTCAGAAGCAAATTGATGCGGGGTTTCTGGTGACTTCTACATATCCTCAATGGGTGGCCAATATTGTGCCCATGCCTAAGAAAGATGGAAAAGTCTGAATGTGTGTGGACTATAGAGACTTGAATAAAGCTAGTCCGAAAGATGATTTTCCTCTACCACATATTGATATGTTGGTAGATAATACAGCTAAATTCAATGTCTTCTCATTTATGGACGGATTTTCCGGATATAATCAGATCAAAATGGCACCCGAGGATATGGAGAAGACAACATTCATCACACCTTGGGGAACATTCTGTTATCAAGTGATGCCCTTCGGTTTGAAGAACGCCGGAGCCACGTATCAACGAGCTATAACTACCTTGTTTCACAATATGATGCACAAGGAGATCGAGGTATATGTTGACGATATGATTGCGAAGTCGAGAACGGAAGTTGAACATGTAGAGCACTTGTTGAAGCTTTTTCAGCATTTGAGGAAGTACAAACTCCGCCTGAATCTGAACAAGTGTACATTTGGAGTCCATTTCGGCAAGTTATTGGGCTTTATTGTCAGTGAAAGAGGTATTGAAGTTGATCCTGCCAAGGTCAAAGCAATACAAGAGATGCATGCGCCCAAAACTGAGAAGCAAGTCCGAGGTTTTCTTGGCCGCTTGAATTATATTTCCAGATTTATATCCCACATGACTGCCACATGTGCGCCAATATTCAAGCTCCTCCGGAAAGATCAGTGCCATGATTGGACCGAGGATTGCCAGAAGGCCTTTGACAGTATCAAAGAGTATATGTCCGAGCCTCTGATTCTGTCTCCGCCTGTGGAAGGGAGACCCTTGATTATGTATCTGACAGTTCTTGAAGACTCTATGGGTTGTGTGTTCGGTCATCAAGATGAATCAGGGAAGAAAGAGTATGTTATATACTATCTGAGTAAGAAGTTCACTGATTGTGAGTCTCGGTACTCAATGCTTGAGAAAACATGATGTGTTTTGGCTTGGGCCACTAAACGTTTACGCTAGTATATGTTGAATCATACGACTTGGTTGATATCCAAAATGGATCCAATCAAGTATATCTTTGAGAAGCCTACTTTAACTGGGAGGATTACCCGTTGGCAGATGTTGTTGTCTGAGTATGATATTGAGTATCGAGCTCAGAAAGCTATTAAGGGTAGTATCTTGGCTGACCACTTGGCACATCAACCAATTGAGGATTATCAGTCTGTTCAGTACGACTTCCCTGATGAGAAGATTATGTATTTGAAGATGAAAGATTGTGATGAGCCTACGCTCGATGAAGGGCCAGAGCCTGGTTCCCGATGGATCATGGTGTTTGATGGCGCTGTAAATTAATATGGAAATGGTATTGGGGCAGTGATTATTACTCCTCAGGGCATACATTTTCCTTTTACACCAAGGCTAAGTTTCAAATGCACGAATAATATGGCGGAGTATGAGGCCTGTATTATGGGTTTGGAAGAGTGTATTGATCTTAGGATCAAACATCTTGATGTTTATGGTGATTCGGCCCTTGTTGTTAATCAGATTAAGGGTGAATGGGAGACGAATCATCCTGGCCTCATCCCATATAGAGATTATGCGAGGAGGATTTCAATGTTCTTTATTGAGGTTAACTTCCGTCATATTCCTCGAGATGGGAATCGGATGGCAGATGCTCTTACTACACTTGCTTCGATGATTGTGGTGAAATTCTGGAATGAAGTCCCCAATATTACTGTGATGCGCTTGGATAGACCAGCTCATGTATTTTCAATTGAAGAAGTGAAAGATGATAAGCCATGATATTTTGATATCAAATGTTTTCTTCAGAGTCAGATTTACCCGCCTGAGGCATCTATTAAAGACAAGACGACTTTGAGGAGATTATCTGGCAGTTTCTACCTCAATGGCGATGTGCTTTATAAGAGGAATTTTTACATGGTTTTGCTCAGATGTGTGGATAGACACGAAGCAGACCTGTTGATGACTGAAGTCCATGAGGGTTCATTTGGTACTCATTCCAATGGACATGCCATGGATAAGAAGATGTTGAGAGCAGGCTACTATTGGCTGACAATGGAGTCTGACTGCTACAAATATGTGAAGAAATGCCACAAGTGTCAGATTTATGCGGATAAGATTCATATTCCCCCGACACTTCTGAATATGATTTCATCACCATGGCCTTTCTCTATGTGGGGAATTGACATGATTGGCATGATAAAGCCAAAGGCGTCCAACTGTCACAAATTTATTCTCGTAGCAATTGATTACTTCACCAAGTGGGTCGTAGCAGCGTCATATGCAAATATGACCAGGCAGGTGGTTGTCAAGTTTATCAAGAATCAACTCATATGTTGTTATGATGTGCCAGATAAGATCATTACTGATAATGGATCTAACTTGAACAACAAGATGATGAGAGAGTTGTGTAGCGAGTTCAAGATTGCACATCATAATTCTTCTCCCTATAGACCCAAGATGAATGGGGCTGTTGAAGCTGCTAATAAGAACATCAAGAAAATTATCCAGAAGATGGTTGTTACATACAAAGATTGGCATGAGATGTTGCCATTTGCTTTGCACGGTTATCGTACATCTGTCCACACTTCAACAGAGGCAACCCCTTTCTCGCTTGTATATGGCATGGAGGTTGTGCTCCCCATGGAGGTTGAGATCCCATCAATGAGAGTCTTTATGGAAGCCAAGTTGACTGAGGCTGAATGGGTTCAGAGTCGTTATGACCAGTTGAACTTGATAGAAGAGAAGAGATTAACTGCCATGTGCCATGGTCAGTTATATCAACAAAGGATGAAGAAATCCTTTGATAAGAAGGTCAAGCCTCGTGTGTTCCAAGAAGGTGACCTTGTGCTCAAGAAAGTTTTGTCTTTCGCGCCCGATTCCAGGGGCAAGTGGACTCCAAACTATGAAGGTCCATATGTTGTTAAGAGAGCCTTTTCAGGCGGTGCTTTGATACTTACAACTATGGATGGGGAGGATTTCACTTGTCCTGTGAATTCAGATGCAGTCAAGAAATACTTCGCCTAAAATAAAAACAGAATAGCTCGCTAAGTTGAAAACCCGAAAGGGCGACTTAGGCAAAAATGAGCGTCTCGGTGGATTGAAAACTCGAAAGGGCGATCCAGGAAAAAGTTAGATACATAAAAAAATGAATATATATATCCCGCTAGATTGAGTACCCCATCCTGGGGCAATCTAGGCAAAAATTAGGGATTTGGCAAGTAATTGCATCATGACAAGACTTTGCTTTTCAGCTGTCATTTGTCAAAGATTCTCGCTCAGTCATCGTCAACTGAAGCTTCAAATACATTGGATTGAGAGTTGGTGGAGAAATGGTCATTATGTTTAATGTAGCCCTTTTCCAATATATATCACCAATTTCAAATTTGTAAAGATCCATGGAGTCTTGCCATTTGCAGACTACCATTCCATCAAATAAATTTGAGCCTTTATCCAATTCTTTGCACTCTTATTTGTTTCTGTTTAACAAATGTTTGCATGTTTTAATTGATAAATATCATTGTCTTAAACAAATAAAGTTTTTATAAAAAATTTTAAACAAAGTGAACATTCACAAAGATTGAAAAGGATAATTGGGACATCTTCAGTGCTCTCCCAAGGATAGTATGGTTTCCAAAAGGGTAAGACATTTGTTCATATTCCTAACATATCTGTATCCTTCAGGTTGGTCTCCTCAATGAGCGCAGGAAGGTAATAATCCACCAGATCCCCTGAGAGTCTGAATTTTGGTCTTAGTCTTCTAAGCTCCCTAGTACGTCTGGATCTAGCATATGTGTTATCAATTATATGGTTGTCATCCCTTGTGTGGATTGACCTAAAATCCCTTATAGATTGATGAATTGACATGCTATCTTCTTTCAAGGAAGTTGGTCTTCCCTCATTCAGATTGGAATTTTCCCGCAGAGTGAGCAGGAAATCCCAGCATGAGTGGAATTTTCAACAAGTTGGTTTGTAGCTTATCCCCAGCGGATTCGCGTACAGTGATCTCTAACAGGATTGCTTCCCATTCGTCCTCAGCAGGGTTGCTCGTTTCAGACTTCCCCAGTTTGGTCACCAGCAGGTTATCTCCAGCTGATCGCCTACAGACTTCCCCGGTTCAGCCATCAGCGTTTTTTCCCTAGTGGAGCTGCCTGATCGGAGCCTGATTGTCGTTACTTCCTCCTTCTCGGATAGTTTCCCCTCCTAGCAGAGCGGGTGATGGAAATATTTATTTTTCTATACCCAGTGGAGTGTTGTTTCTCTTTTCCTCGGCAGAGATTGTTTCTCCAACAGTATGAGGAAATGTGGTGGTTATTGGAACTTTTGTTTGGTGGTTGTTCCCCATAGAGTTTCATATCTTGTCCCGATAAATTCCCCAGTAGAGTTTCTTCTATGATGGAATCTTATCTGTGTACTTCCCCCAGCTAAGGCTCTGTCTGACCCTAGTTTGGCTTTGGAACTCTAAGGAGGACGTGTTGTCTTATTCCCCAGCGGAGTGACTGGTTCTCCTTCTCCTCAACAGAGATGTTTCCTCCCGTGGTTAGAAGTGAATGTTGTTTGAGGTGCTTCTGTTTGGTGGTTGTTCCCCACAAATTTCCACATCATCCCCTGATAAGATCCCCAGTAGAGTTCTTCTCCGACTGATCTTATCCTTGTCTCTGCATACTGTTGGAAGATCCCCAGCTTTGGTGTTTATGACCTTTGCTTGTGCCCAACAGCGGTCTCTGACCCCCGGTGATCCTGCTTGTTCCCCTAGCAGTGGTCTTTGTCCCTGGCGGCCCTCTGCTCGACCCTCAGCAGCGATTGGTTTCCTGGTATTTGTTGCTCCCCACCAGATTGGATTTTCTCCTATGGGTCTGGCTTTCTCTTTTGAGATGTAGTACCGGATGTTTGTCCATTGATTCTTGGACCTGTTTGTGTTAGATATGTCTGTTCATCAGCATTTATCATACATAAACCACGCATATACATGCATAATTATAACATTCAGATATTCATGTTGCATTCTTTGCCATATATCTTTGTTTGTTATCTCCTGCTATTTGGTGATACATATTTCCCCAAGCAGATATTGGTGTATGATCTCTCCACATAGAGTCAGCCCCATAGGCAGAAAGCGTCTACCCTTTCTTCCTCATTCCCCACTGAGTTATGTCCTCGTGGATGATTATTATTTCAGTTTCCTCCCAAAACATGTATTGGGATGGAATTACTCCCCTGAGTTATATCCTTATTGGGTTGAGTCTTGTTTCATTGCGTCTCTCTAGTTTGTTCCTAGACTGACTCCTCTCTTGTTATTTTCCCCTGCACTCCCCTGTGGTTCTGTTGATCAATTACTCAGTAAATAGTAATTGTTCATTCTCTCCCCAGAGGATGTTTTACGCCTTCTACCCAGTAATCGGTAGTTATAAGTCATATATTTGTGATTTTCTACCCAATAACCGGTAGTTGTAAATCCCATTTTGTCCCCTTGCAGAGTTAACCCTTGATTTTGTTCATCCTGACCGATGACGGTTACTCTCTTCTGTGGTCTTCTACCCAGTAACCGGTAGATGTAATCCCCTCTTTGTTGGTTACATTTATCCAATATTCAGTATTGATATTCCTTCATCTTTTGAGTATACCACCCAGTAACCGGTGATATATCTCCCGGATCATTGCTTTGGTCAATGTATCCCCAGCGAGTCATCTTTCATTTACCCTTGTTTGGTAATGATTGTTTCTCCCCTTGATTGGTCATCATTATATACCCAGTAACCGGTATCCCGATGTCCTTTCTTTTCAATCGATTTATCCTTTTTTAACCCAGTAACCAGTTGTGGATAATCTTCCATGTGAGCATGTTATCTACGTTCTGACGGTAATAGATAATATATCTCATGCGCTCTTTAGTCGAAGTCTTTTTCTTCCCCAGTTGAGTAAGATTCGTATTTCCTTATGGAATCGAATGCCCATCCTGTAATCGAGTTTGCTTTTTCAGCCCTCCTTTTGGATGATGAGTGTCTTGGAAATATTCCCCAATTCACGCTTGGTTGGTCACCTATTATATGCCCAGTAACCGGTATCCCTGGTGTTCCTTCCTTTCTACTCCCTATTATGACTTTTTGTCCCCTATGGAGTCAGATTTTCCTGAGTTGAAATTTACCTTTCAGGTCTTCCTCAAATGTTTTTGGTTGATTGATATCTCTCACCCTTATACCGGTCTTAGATATTCATTCTCCCCAAGCATGTTGTTCTCTCACCCTTATATCGGTGCCTTGATGACATGTCTCTTTGAGCTTATTGCCCAGTAACCGGTAATACCTCATTTGTTGTTTCCTCAGCTGAGTCCCTTTGTGGACATTCCCATTTGAGTCCGGATTTTTATCCGAAGTATCCTTTGTGGATAGTTTTGTTGTATTGGGATATTCCCCAATACATGCATCTTTGCGTCAGCTCGAGTCTTTCCATTGATATATTTTCATGGAATCCCTTCCTGTCTCCCAGAAAGTTTTAAGTCGTGACCTGCACACGTATTTTTTCCCCTTTACTCCTCAGTAAAGTCCCCAGAGTCTTTGTCCCATTTATGAGTGTATTACTCATATGAAGTCTCAGTTTCTCCTGATTTCTTTTTCCTTTGTGGACATATATCCCCACAAAGTATTAATTTTTGCATACATAACATTTGCATCATGAGGTCTCTTAGGGACCAAAATTCGTCTCTTTGTTATTATTTAAGCCCATTCTACCTCATCGACACGAAGATTTTATCCTTCATATCTCCGGCTAGAATGACCTTAAATAGGGGCATCTGTAAGACCCAAATTTTGACCCTAAGATCCCTCATGGCATCATATCATTGCACATTGCATTTGCCTCAAGGATCATAGCATCTTGGCTCCTTAACACTAGGGTGGGACTAGTGTGAGTTGGTTTGAGACCACCAAGAATGCTTGAATTGTATATTATTGCTTTTCTTATTTTGTTTACTAACCAAAATCACAAAAATATGTCACTAACGTTGTTTGTTTTGAAGCTTGAGCAATCATGTGATCCAAGGCTCCTAGGAGGCCCCTATACTCAATGAAGTGGTCAGATGAAGTGAAAGAAAGCATGACAATGGTTCCCAAAGCTCTCAATCATCATATCTGCCTCCCAAGTATCTCAATTTGTCAATTTGATCAAGATAAACCAAAGGGCATGAGGATTGCTTCCCAAGGAAACCCTAATTCAACTAGGCATGAGGATCAAAATTTAGTCAAGGTAAGTTCTTTAATTCATCATTTTATGCATATTTGTGCCTATGTGGGTGTCCTCAATCATTAATCTATCAAGGTTTGAAGTTTGGCTTTGAGAAGTTGATCAGTTAATTCATCTGACTATTTTGAAATCCACTGAGACCTAACTTTTGATGTGTTTGTCAAATGACGATGACTCCAAGAGAAAACATGTTCTTAAGAACCCTATGAACAACTTTCATGTTCATCAAATTTTCATTTGAAAATTGGAAGGCCATCATTCATTTCAAAACATTATAGGTCATTTTGACTGAAACCCTAATTTTGGGTCAACTTCCCAAGGACCTAACTCCTTCAGTTTTTATGATTTTGAGGTGGGATCAAATGAATTTGAAATTTTAAGATGTCTAATTCAATTGATATGTTGGACAAAATTTCATAATCCTAAAAGAAACACATGTGATAATACAAAACATTATAGGTTACTTTGGACCAAAGCCATTGAAATGTGAAAAAGTCCAACTTCAAGTGCCCATAACTTTCTCATCAAAAATCCAAATGATGCCAACTTTAAGTCCAAATTTATTGTCTTGAGAATATATACAACTTTCTTTTTGGAGGTTTTGTAATTTGAGGCTTGCATCATTGAAACAGAAGGGCTTGAAATTGGTCCATTTTGGCAAAATTTCCATATCCATGTTTTGTATGTTGAACTTCATGACCAGTTTTCAATATTTTCCCAACTCCAAATGGATTTTTGTTCAACATAAAATTTGTTCCTCATGTCAAGACCTTTCCAAACATTACCCACATGCATATGTTTCAATTTTGCAAAGGGGATTTTCGAAGAGTTGAAGTTTTATGATCATTTATGGAAACCATGTTGAATCTTCGTGCACAAGCTAATACATTGCAGGTTGCACGTCCAAATCATCTCACACTCATCTCATCTTGCATTTGCCATTGTATTTGGGCCTCCCATGCGCCTGTACAGGCCCATGCATGGAGGACCCAACTTCACATGCACGCGAGTTTCTTCATGGCTTGCATCATCCTTACCTATAAATAGAAGGCTGCATTCACTTCAAACTTTGACCTAAAGGCGCCTGAAGTTCTGCACAAGTGAAATCCCAACCTCCATTAAAAAGAATTTTGATTTTTCTCTCAACTTTTCAAGTTCAATTTTCAACTTCATTGGTTGATCTTTGAACTTCAATTCCTGAACCTTGCTTCCTTGCTATCTCAAGAACAAGTTGCATCAAAGAGTTGGAGTGGATCAAGCATTGAAAAGCTGCACTTCAAAGGTTGTTGTTCAAACTGTTTTCATTCGAAACTCCTCGGATATTGATCATTTCTTGAATTGCTTGGTACCTCTGAAGTCCTCATGTGAGAGGCAATTGATTTGTGCATTTAATTTTGTGAATTGAGTAAGTTCAGTCTGAACACCACAATTTTCCATCTCAGATTTCTCTCTCTATAGAGATCTTGAGTGGAAACCAAGGGTGCAGGGGTGATGTACATCACCCTAGCTTTCTAATGATGTATGGATCGTGCAAAATGATGAAGGTTTAAAAACCTGCAATTCTGGCCGGAATGGTGAGTCTTACCGGAGAAGACGGTGGTTTCCACCACCGTCCCCACGTGGATGAGTTCATGGCCATTGGATCCTTGTTCCCAGATCTAATCCCATCCCTTGAACGTTATGACTTGTTTTAATGCTTGGTGTTTCGCGTTTGACTAATCCACACCATGAGCGCACGCTTATCAGCCACTTGATGCGCCACGTCAATTAATGAATCAAGATCTGACTCCTCTGGATTTTTTGTCATTTTTAATTTCTGTTTTAATTTTCTTTAATTCCATTTTATTTTAAAAATTCATAACTTCTTTATTTGGAATCACAAAAATATGGGACCAATTTTAAAAAATTTCTCTTAAATTCTAGTTTCTAAAAATGATTTTTAATTATTTTTGTGATTCCATTTAATATTTTTTGTGAATCATTTCATTTCTGATTGTTTTTAATTCATTTAAAATACTTTTCAATATTCAAAAATGCCAAAAATATTTTCTTAACATCCTTGAATGATGATGAATCTATGAAAAATATTCTTATCAATTTCTTAATTGATTTGAGATTTATTTGAGATTTTAGTTAAATTATGTTATTTTTCTTCATTTTTAATTGTTTAAAATTAGTTCTGTTTTAAAAAAAAGATGAAAATTTTTGTCAAACCTTGTTTGGCCATGTTGAACTTATGATGATCCAATTGGACTTTTCCAAGTTGATTTGAATTGGATTTAAAGTTTGACCTTTATTTGTTTATTTTAATTCAAGTATTATTTGAATTCCAAAAATACCAAAAATATTTTTATTGTTTCTTGACTTCTAAGCTTCATCTCACTTCTGTTTACCATTGATTGATGTGGATTCCATTCATTTTTGGTCAATGTGTTTTGCTTATGTCACTTGAATTTCAATTATGTACATTCCATTTCTTCTTCTTCTTCTTTTTTCTTTTTGATCAATGAGTTAATGATTGGTGGTTAACCTTGACATATGAGGGGCTTAACCTTCTTTGATCCAAATCAAATTCATCTTGATCAAAGATCAAGTGAATTGCTTTGCATTAGAGATAGGTTGCTTCTTGGTCAAGCAAAAAATCTAAATCCATACAAGATCATTTTTCTTTTCTTTTGGCATGACAAGTTGTAGGAGCTTGGCTTACTAGTCATGATCTCTAACTTGTGTTTGTTGCCTATAGTTTTATTGACCGGCCTCAGATAGGTGTGACTACTACATTAGTCCACTTACGATTGCTTAACATAGCGCTAAATTGCCTTATGGCACACTAACACTAACTACTAATCACTAACTTTTAATTCAAGCATTTAATTCTTGCAATTTACTTTAATTCAATTTAATTTCTTGCTCATTAATTCATTTGTCTTTGCCCTTTGCTCACTTGAGCTCATGTTTATGTTTATGCAATTTGCCTTTTGCTCACTTGAGCACATTATTGTGTATATATTATTGCCTTGTGTTTGTTTTGTTTGTGTGAACCCAATGCAAAATGGAGAAAGGACTTAGATTTAGGACCTTACCTATGCTAAATAGAGTTTCAAGAGCAACTAGGCCTCATGCCTTTAGACTGCTAAATATGTTGAAGAGCAACTAGGCCTCATGCCTTTAGAATGCTTAATCTTGAAGATGACATTAAAAGGATCCTAATTCTAAACTCACTCTTGTACATTCTTTTATTTGCATTGTGGAACTTTTTGATTTGTTTGCTCTTGTTTGATAGGGATCCTAAACTTGAGCCAATTAGAAGAACCATTGTCATGGACATCCAAGATAAGAGATACAAAAGCCAATTGGAAGATTCCTAGGAGCTTGGTTGATATTTGCTTGATTGCTTGAGTTATTTTCTTATTGCTTGCTAAATCCAAAGGAAAGGAGCAACTTGGATCATCTTTATGATCTCAAGAAGAGAACTCCCAGTGGTTTTATTTCTCTTCCCTCATCTTTGCATGTTTAGGATCTAGCCCTTCTCTTCTTCTCTCCACTCTAACCCAAGCCAAACTTTTGTGCAAACATTAACATTGTTTTTAAAATTAGAAACCTAGGCATTATGCCTTTAATTTTTCAAACTCTTTTCATAACACTTATTTTGAATTGAATCTTGAGTCAACTTTGATCTTACTTTGTGAATACTTTTCATTTGTAAATACAACTCACTCAATTGTTTTTGTGGTTCCAATGACCATGTGTGTTAAAGCTTTTCATAAACATTAGCTATTAGGTTTGAGTTATCCTAGAGGTTGATATAATACTCACCTGTATCCTTAGTGATGGACTATAAGTCTTTCATGCTTATTATAGGGTTAACCCCTCACTAGCATGTTGAAGCTCTCCTCACATGGTGGATTTGTGGTTTTAGGTTGAGTTTTCTCCCTTTGATAACAAAAGACCTTAAGGCTTTTGACCAATCAATTCACCAACTTCTTTTGTTATTTTTTTATCCCGAACTACGAGGTTTTGATCCTACGTTTTTAAGATGGTACGTAGGCAATGGGTTCATCCATTCAAACACAAAATTGTAAATAACTTGTATATTCTTTTCTCATCTCCCCAATCATGTTTGCACAAATACTTTTCACAAATACCAACCTACCTTACAACATTTGTAAAAAGGGCTCCCTTAGAGTACTAAGGATGTTTTGGGTGCTTAAAACCTTCCCATTGCATAACCAACCCCCTTACCCAAATCTCTGACATTTTTATTAGTTTTTGATTTAATAAAACTTCTCGGTTGTTGTTCATTTTCTAACCTTTCCTTTGGATAAATAGAAGTGCGGTGGCGACTCGAAATGTATGATTTACTTTTGATTTAGTCAATAAATCTAAAGGTAACGAATACCCCGTTACACTTTGCATAACATTCTATATAGTATTATCATAGCGGGTCAATCCAGTATAATTATTACTCTTAATATTCATACCTATGTTTAAGACTTGATAACTCCTTATCCATGATCCATGAGATGTGATCATCAGTCTATATACATAATAGTCTTAATGCTTTAATGTTATCCCACTTCATAATAAAGCTCGACTATGGATACTTTAAGAATAGTGTCCTTATGTTTAATGTGATCTCATGATTAAGTCACACTTGATACATTAAACGGACTAGTTATTCTAGGGACTTTATTAAACAAACATAATAAAGAAAAAGCCTTTTATTATTAATAAATAATTCGATAAAAGTATCAAAAGTATTGGCCTCTAGGGCTTACACCAACAATCTCCCACTAGCACTAGAGCCAATCAAGCATATCCCTAATGCCCATAGATCTAGTATGGCCATCATGCTTCTTCTGCGCAAGAGGCTTTGTCAGTGGGTCAGCAATATTGTCAAGTGTAGGTACTCTACATATTTTCACATCTCCTCTATCTATTATCTCTCGAATGAGTTGATAACGCCTAAGTATATATTTGGATCGTTGGTGAGATCTAGGTTCCTTAGCTTGTGCGATAGCACCATTGTTATCACAATAGAGACCAATGAAATCCACAGTAAGGAACCATGCCAAGTTCACTAATGATCTTTTTGATCCAAACAGCTTCCTTTGCTGCACTTGAGGCAGCAATATACTCGGCCTCGGTTGTAGAATCAGCAACTGTATCTTGCTTTGAACTTTTCCAGCTCACAACGCTACCATTTAAGCAAAACACATAACCAGATTGCGATCTAAAGTCATCCTTATCTGTCTGGAAGCTAGCATCGGTGTATCCAATTACATCCAGCTCTTCCTTACCTCCATATATCAAGAATGAGTCCTTAGTCCTTCTCAAATACTTAAGGATATTCTTGACAGTTGCCCAATGAGCATCACCAGGATCAGATTGGTACCTACTCGTTGCACTCAAAGCATACGAGACATCTGGTCGAGTACATAACATAGCATACATGATAGATCCTATTGAAGATGCATATGGAATCTTATTCATGCGGTCCCTCTCTTCCTTAGTTGAAAGGGATTGTGTTTTTGATAGACACAGGCCATGTTGCATAGGTGTGAATCCTTTCTTGGAATCATGCATATTAAAGCGTCTCAGCACTTTGTCTATGTATGTACTCTGACTTAGGCCAAGCAGTTTTTGTGATCTATCTCTATAGATTCTGATTCCTAATATATAGGCTGCTTCACCTAGGTCCTTCATAGAAAAGCATTTCCCCAACCAAGACTTTACTTGTTGTAGGGTAGGGATATCATTTCCAATGAGTAATATGTCATCTACATATAATACCAGGAAAACGATCATGCTCCCACTAACCTTCTTGTAGACACAAGGCTCATCTTCGTTCTTGATGAATCCATATTGTTTTACTGTTTCATCAAAACAAAGATTCCAGCTTCTGGAAGCTTGCTTCAATCCATAGATTGATCTTTGTAACTTACATACCTTTTGGGCTTCTTCAAGTATGTCAAATCCTTCAGGTTGTGTCATGTACACATCCTTAAGAAGATTCCCATTAAGGAAAGCACTTTTGACATCCATCTGCCATATTTCATAATCATGATATGCAGCGATAGCAAGTAAAATCCGAACAGATTTAAGCATTGCAACTGGTGAAAAGGTTTCATCATAGTCAACCCCATGAATTTATTTATATCCTTTTGCAACCAGTCTTGCCTTATAGGTATGTACCTTACCATCCATGTCAGTCTTCTTTTTGAAGACCCACCTGCATCCTATAGGGTTAACTCCTATAGGAGGTTCTACCAAGGTCCAAACCTGGTTTGTGTACATGGAATCCATTTCATATTTCATGGCTTCTAGCCACTTCTCAGACTCGGGACCAGTTATGGCCTCTTGGTAGGTCACAGGCTCATCTTCATCCATGAGTAATACATCACCTTGATCAGTTATGAGATATCCATATCTCTCAGGTAGGTGACATATCCTGCCTGACCTACGCTGGTCTTGTTCTACTTGAGAAGGTTGCTCTTCCATAACTACTTGTGTTTCCTGCTCTAATTCCTCCATAGGTGCATCAATGCTTTGTGATTCTTGAATTTCTTCAAGCTTAACTTTCCTCCCACTGATTCCTTTGGAAATAAAATCCTTTTCTAGGAAAACTCCAGTTCGAGCGACAAACACTTTGCCCTCAGAAGGATTGTAGAAGTAATACCCTCTTGTTTCTTTAGGATATCCCACAAATAAGCATTTGTCAGATTTGGGCTCAAGCTTAGTTGAAATTTTTCGTTTCACATAAACTTCGCAACCCCAAATCGTCATGTAAGACATATGTGGTTTCTTACCACTCCATATCTCATATGGTGTCTTCTCAACCTTTTTGGATGGAACACAGTTAAGTGTGTAAGCTGCTATCAGTAGTGCATGTCCCCAAAAGGAGTTTGGAAGATCGGCGTGACTCATCATGGATCGGACCATGTCTAACAGGGTTCAATTTCTTCTCTCAGATACACCATTCAATTGGAGTGTTCCAGGAGGAGTAAGTTGGGACAGGATCCCACACTCTTTCAGATGGTCATCAAACTTTAGGCTTAAATACTCACCACCTCGATCTGATCGAAGAGTTTTAATATTCTTACCTAGTTGGTTTTGTACTTCATTCTTGAATTCCTTGAACCTTTCAAAGGACTCTGATTTGTGTTTCATTAAGTACACATAACCATATCTACTGAAATCATCAGTAAATGTGATAAAGTACTGAAAACTTCATATGGCTGGTATGTTCAGTGGTCCACACATACATCAATATGTATGAGGGCCAAAAGATCATTACTCTTTCACCTTTTCCTGTGAATGGAGACTTTTTCATCTTTCCAATTAAACAAGATCTGCATGTCTCATATGATTCATAATCAAAAGAGTCCAAGAGTCCATCTTTATGGAGTTTGGAAATGCGTTTCTCATTTATGTGGCCTAATCGACAATGCCAAAGGTAAGTTGGATTTAACTCATTAGGTTTCATTCTTTTAGTATTAATGTTATAAATAGGCATTTCAAGATCAAGGACATATAGTCCATTGTTCATTTGTGCAGTAGCATAGAATATATCATTCAGATAAATTGAGCAATAATTGTTCTTTATTATAAATGAAAAACCAAACTTGTCCAAACAAGAAATGGAAATAATATTCCTGCTAATTGCAGGTACATAATAACAGTTCTCTAACTGAATTATTAACCCACTAGGTAAATTCAATACATAAGTTCCTACGGCTAAAGCAGCAACCTTTGCTCCATTGCCAACTCGTAGGTCAACTTCACCTTTTGCCAAATCTCTACTCCTTTTTAGCCCCTTCACATTTGTACAAATGTGAGAACCACATCCAGTATCTAATACCCATGATGCAGAAGTAGATAAATTAATTTCAATAACAAAAATACCTGAAGTTGAAGTCTCTACTCCATTCTTCATATCTTCCAGGTACTTTGGGCAGTTTCTCTTCCAATGTCCGGTCTTACCGCAATGGAAGCAGGTTCCTGCCTTTGTTATGCCTCCACTAGGCTTCAAAGCAGCAACAGTGGGTCTGGGTTTGGCAACTTCCTTGCCTTTCCCTTTATCAACCTGCTTGATGGGTCTTTTGTTCTGTCTCTTTCCATTTCCGATCATCAGAATGGACTTCCCTTTTGACTTCAGATTCTGCTCAGCAGTTCTTAACATGGCTAGCAGTTCAGGAAGATATTTGTCCATATCATTTATATTGAAATTTAGGACAAATTGACTGAATCTATCTGGCAACGATTGCAAGATCAAATCAGTCGCAAGTTCCTTTCCGAGGGGAAAACCCAACCTTTCAAGGTTTTCCACATACCCAATCATCTTGAGCACATGGGGACCTACAGGGGCTCCCTCATCTAACTTGCCTTGAAAAAGGGATTTTGAAACTTCAAACCTTTCATGCCTTACATGGTCTTGATAGAGCATCTTCAGGTGTTCGATCATATCAAACGTTGCCATGTTCTCATGTTGCTTTTGCAACTCTGAGTTCATGGTAGCTAGCATGAGACAAGCAGTTTCATTGGCATCATCGACATGCTTCTTATAAGGTTTCTCCAAGACATACAACTTTCTATCATGTTTGAGGATAATCCTCAGATTTCGATGCCAATCCAAAAAATTTGTCCCAGACAATTTTTCCTTGTCAAGGATTGATCGCAAAATGTTGTTAGAGGTGTTTGTTGTCATGGTAATCTACATGAAATTAATGAAAATATAAGTATCAATAACATATTTAATTAGGCCTTTAATCAAATATGCTCCCATTATTTTACTCAAAACAAATGACCCTCACCATTTGATTCGGAAATTCCCGTTGGAAGATTTTCTAGTGGGTCGAGATCCACATTTCACTTTGTTTTAAGTCCGCGTAGGCGGATTACGCAAAACTAGGTTATTTAGGTAGGAACTCCTTCCAATTGTATCTAATACAACTCTCAAATATTTTAGTTTGGTGAATAACTCCTTATTGCAATCCATCACATGAATCATTTCCAACTCTTGCTTCTAAACACATATAATCTTATTATAATTTGTTTAGTTAAGTTTGACCCATTGTTTTAGAAATTGGATATTACAATTATCCCATCGCACCTTACTAATATAGAACATGCACCTCGCGTAGGCGAAACCTACATTATCCGATACTAGTCTTGATGAGTGCTAAAACTTGGAAAGCATAAACTTAATATTTAATTTGAGGGAATTTGCAATTATTCTGATCTCACCAGCTTATTTATAATATAAATCGTCTCTCACATGCATCAACATACATTCACATGCATCAACATACATAATGAAACAATTATGGCCCCTAACGCAATTGTTCTCCCAAGCCAATGAGAGAACCTAAGCTAACCTAATAACGATTTAGGCTTCTCCAAGCAAGATCTTCAAGGTTGTCCCCCTTTGATAATTAATTCTTCTCTTTCTTCATAACATTACAAAAGGAAACTCGTTTTACATACGAGGGAGTGAGATGAGAAAATAAGTTACATTAAGAGATTAAAAGAGAGGCACGACACGCTGGTCGTATTTTAAAATCCCAAAACAAAATGAAGGAAAACTAAGGCCATAACCAATCACCACAAGACAATAATAATAAACACATTATTATTATTAATTTTAATTCTTTTAATTAATTAAAACCAAATTAAATTTCGGCGACCGATCACACTATGCAGAGTTAGTCGGGGTCCGCTGCCCGGTCACAAAACAAAAATGCCGAGAATTCTGACTCTGTGAATGTGACGACCGTCACAAAGCATGTTACGACCGTCACGTCCAGCTTGTTACGACCGTCACATGCCCATGATGAACGTCACGCGGCCAAAATCAACACTTTGAAACAGTCAACCGACGTGATCCAACAAGCCCCCAATTCACAACTCTTTGACAGCACAATCCTTGTGCCGTAACTAACCCTAATGCACCAATTTCAGATCGTCAAACACACCTCGATTGTTGATTCAGTATGATTGATCAACAGGTCATTGTCACCATACTAATGTCGGATTCCGAAGCAAATGACCATTGATCGCTCAAAGGAAAACAACCATTAGGTGTTTGAATGAACGAAGCAGAAACAGTATATCATATATACCATATTTTACATTAGGATTACTTATAACATATATATAACTTGATCGATCTCAATTGTGTAACCTATGGACGATCGATGTATCGCTGCTTCACCATACTAATGTCGGATTCCGAAGCATAGTCAACATCAATCATCCAAATCGTACACACATGATGCCAAATTTAATTACTCGTTTATTCTTTGATTCATTATGTCTTTTAATCATATTAATACAGAAAATAAACAGCTATCAGATGCATGGTTTCGTAAGTGGCTCTGATACCACTGAAGGAGAATAACGATCCAAAACGCAACGGAATTTAAAATTTTCTCCTTTAGTGATCCTTACGAATGGGCATGATCAGTGATAGAATCGTTACCTCTTGTTACGATTGAAACCTTTGATGCAGATCTACGGAGCAATCACGAACGTTGAACGATGACAACGCCTCTACTCAGTCCACACAAATAGATTCCTTCAATCTCAGTGCTAGCTGCTACGAATGAAGGCTTTGAGTGTGTGTGTGTGTGTGTGTGTGTGTGTGTGAGAGAGAGAGAGAGAGAAACAAAATTGCACTGCACAAAATTCTTCTGCACAAGGGTTCTATTTATATAACCACTTGTGTGGGCTGCAAGCTAAAAATCCCACTTAAGTGTATGTGGCCCATATTTTATAATATGCCAAAATCACTTAAGCGCGTGGTACCTTACCATATTTCGTATTCTACTTAAGTACACCGTACCTTACGATGTTCTACAATTCACTTAAGTGCACCGTACCTTACGATGTTTCTTAGTTACTCTATCTCTCATCAATCCGTCCTTTTGTGTGTGACTCTGTAGCTTTTCGCGGCATTGTCAATTATATTAAATCAAGTATTTAACATGATAAACAGTGAGCGGTATCTAGAAACACATCACTGCTACCCAAGACACGAAAATGTCATGTGATCTGACAAATCCTTTTGTGATAATACTTATGCGTATAATTACCCTTTTGCCCTTATGTCTATATTGAACACAAGGCATAAACCGTGTCACCCTTCTCCAGTTCAATATTGGGCCCATAGACATTTATCCTGTTATGCAGGATGGGAAAATTCCATCTAGGTCACTCATGTCCCTTAGCATGCTTCGTGGAGTACCCATCAACTGTCTTTATGGTCATCCAGTTACGGACAATGTTTGATCAGCAACAAGGCACTCGACTCTACATCTAGGGTCCATAGTGGTTTCAGGTTGAAGGGTGGTATACACCATTATCACCATGAGAATAACTTATGACACTTTGCATAACATTCTATATAATATTCTCATAGCGGGTCAATCCAGTAGAAATATTACTCTTAATATTCATACCTATGTTTAAGACTTGATAACTCCTTATCCATGATCCATGAGATGTGATCATCAGTCTATATACATAATAGTCTTAATGCTTTAATGTTATCCCACTTCACAATAAAGCTCGACTACGGATACTTTAAGAATAGTGTATTTATGTTTAATGTGATCTCATGATTAAGTCACACTTGATACATTAAATGGACTAGCTATTCTAGGGACTTTATTAAACAAACATAATAAATAAAAAGCCTTTTATTATTAATAAATAATTCGATACAAGTACCAAAAGTATTGGCCTCTAGGGCTTACACCAGCATTATCGACATCTCTTCTTCTTCATGATTTGAAAATTTTGCATCATTTTCTTGATTCTTTTGTTTTTAGGACATTCACTAGAGTAGTGACCATACTTATGATAATTGAAACATTAAATGTGACTTTTCTCATCTTTTCGACCACCACATCTTCCTCTACTTGCAGCACCACCTTTGTGGTTACTTTGGTATGAGGGTCTTCTCTGGTTCGATGCATTTCCTTCTTGATGGTTTACTCTACCAGTCGAATTATTGTAGCCTCATCTACCTTTGTTGTCAAACCATTTCCCTGTTCCTTTCATTTCTCTTGTTGATTGCGCCTGCAAGGCCACATCACTCTTCGACTTGCTTGCAGCTCTTTCAGTTATTCTTTGTTCATGTAACTTAAGCATCCCTTGAAGCTCTTCCTTTGTCAATGTTGACAAATATTTAGACTCTCCTATGGCTACTACAATGTGGTCAAACTTTGGATTCAATGACCTCAAGATCTTTGCGACAAATGATCTTGATGTCAACACTTCTCCACATACCTTGATTTTATTCACTAGTTTTGAAACCTAGTGAAAGATTTATGCTTTCACTTTCTTCCATCTTAAGCAATTCATACATTCTTTTGTGAGTTTGTAACCTCACTTCTTTCATCTTCTCAGCACCTCCAAATGATTTCTCTAGAACTTCCCATGCTTCTTTTGCTAATTCAACATCACATTCCTTTTCAAAATTATTTGCATCAACGCATTGATGAATCATAAAGAGAGCTTTATAATCTTTCTTCTTCAACTCTTTGGGTGCAGCCGTTTCTTCATCTGCCGCGTTTTCTGCAAGCGACGCCACTCCCTTATTCACAAGATCTCAAAGATCTTGATAGAAAAAAATAACGTTTATCTGCTTGCACCAATTTTTGTAATTCCGATTCTTCAGAATTGGGAGACTTGTCGAAAAATGCTCGTTTGAATGATTCATCATGTTATGCTTCACAAGAATCACACAGCCAGTGCTCTAGATACCAAATGTTGGAAATTCTCCAAATTTCCAATGTGGAATTTTACCAAACTTATGGAGAATTCCGAACCAAATCTTGATGAACAAGAATCGATCTTTCTGATTGATTACTCTTCTTGTTCTTCACTCTTCACTCGGGTTAATCAACCACATCTTGGTTGCAAGATTTCCAATGTGGAATTTTACCAAACTTATGGAGAATCCCGAACCAAATCTTGATGAATAAGACTTAATTTTTTTGATTGATTACTCTTCACTCGGGTGAATCAACCATACATTGGTTCTAAGATTTTGTTGCACAATGATAATGAAAGAAAATAAACTTTATATGGAAAAGAAAGGAATTTAGGGTTTCAACGAGGGAAAGAAGAAGAAAATTTGTAAAGTCTGCAGAGTTTCTCTCTGCTCTTTATTTCTATGCAACTGCATATGATGTGTGTTATAATCAATAATAGGGTATCTTCCTATATATAGACTGAGATTGCTTGCACTCCAAGTAATATCTAACAAATTAACTAACTCAGCTTACAATATATATATATATATATATATATATATATATATATATATATATATATATATATATATATATATATATATATATATATATATATATATATATATATATATATATATATATATATATATATATATATATATATATATATATAAGTAACTAACTTCCAAGTTAATTAACTAATTTAGGCCTCGACTTGGATTATACAACTTAGATTATATCTCAACATACCCCCTTATAATCCAAGTTGTCAAACATTATGAATCTAAATTATTCCTAATTTCTTTCTCAAAGTTAGGAATTTGTCGATCTACAGTCCTTTGGTGAGAATATCGGCCAATTATGCTTCACTCAAGCAATGCCTCAATTCAAGTTCACCCCGGTTTACCTTCTCCCTTAGGAAATGAAACATAACCTCAATTTACTTACTTCTCTTGTGCAGAACTGGATTCTTTACAAGATTAATGGTTGGCTTGTTGTCGATCTGCAACACCAGAGGTTTCTTCACTTCTACATCCATCTCTTCCAACATAGATCTGATCCAAATTTCTTGACAAACAACATAGGATACTGTTATATATTCAACCTCACATTATGATAATGCCACCACAGGTTTCTTTCTCGAGCACCATAAGATTGGGGCACCAAATACTCGAAAGAAGTAACCAGTTGTGCTTCTTCGATCTTCCTTGCCTCCACACGAATCAACATCTGAATAGCAAGTAATATCGACTTCTTTTCTTTCAGAATCTCGTAGTAATAGAATTTCATAGTTTGTTTATCCTTTTAAGTATCTCATGATTTCTCTTGCACCCTTCATGTGTGTCGCGCCGCGAAAAATACAGAGACACCACCAGATTTTATTTATTCCTAAGGAAAGAAAAAATAACGATAAAACCCCAAAAGAGAATGTTCTCGCAACCAAGAGAGGATTCGAAATTCATCTATGCAAGGGGAAGGTATTAACACCCCTCACATCCATGGTACTCCATGGGAACCACTTACTTGTATCAATGCGTATGGATGTTATTTATCTGTATGTTACCTGTTATCGGTGAAATGAGATGAATAAGAATAAGATGAGGGGAGAATAAGTTTTAAATTAGTGTGCTCGCCAAGGATTTGGGTCCTTGTGCCTACGTACCCTCATATGTGCAATGAGGAAGTCAGAGCTCCATAGTTCCGCTCACAAATGGAGTATGTGTTTGTTTGTTTTTACTGAACATGTTGACGTTCGCGTGCTACTATTCACTTGTTTGTATGCTCGAGCATGTGAGCGGGAAGGATTTGCTTGTTTCTGGTAAAATGGATGCGCTTGGATCACACTCTAGCAGTTAAACATTACTTGCTCACACATGGAGGCTTAAGCGTTGTTCCCGGTAAAACGGAAGTAACACATCCTTTTTGAACGGAAGTAAATTATCTTGACTACCAAAAAAATTACTGATAATACTATGGTTGTTGTCTCTGACAAACTATTTAAGTTTGGGACTCTTCAATACTAGATGTTTCTGAAGAGAATATAAGTAGATACTTTTCAGAAGTTGAATTATTTGTGACAGTCTCCACCACTAAAAAAACAAGCCTACATTGGCACCAAAAGTATGTCAGTAAAGGATACAAATCCATGGATATATACATAAATGTGTCTCTCATACTTTATTTCAAAAATTTTACCTCTTAGTCTTACCTCTATTCCTATACCCTTTCATTTTATAAAAAAACATCAATTTTGCCCTTATATATTTTTAACTAATTTGTCATTTAAAAAAAAAATTATTGTGTTCCAGAAGACTTTGCAAAAGAGTTTTGGTAGTCAATTTTTTAACATTTTTTACTTTTATTTTGTATACCGGAAGACTTTTCAAAAGAGTTATGGTAATCAGTTTTAACAATAACTTTTATTTTGTGTATCAGAAGACTTTCCAAAAGAGTTTTGATAATCAATTTTTAAATATTTTTTAACTTTTATTTTATGTATCGGAAAACTTTGCAAAAGAGTTTTAATAGTTATTTTTTACTTTTATTTTGTGTACCGGAAGACTTTGCAAAAGAGTTCCGGTAGTCAATTTTTTAAAATATTTTTTAACTTTTATTTTGTGTACCGAAATACTTTGTAAAAGAATTTCGGTTGTCAGTTTTTTTTACATTTTTACATTTTTATTTTGAGTATCGAAAAACTTTGCAAAAGAATTCTATTGATAGTCATTTTTAAAATATTTTTTAACTTTTATTTTCGTATGTTGAAAGGCTTTGTGAAAGAGTTCTGATAGTCAATTGTTAGCATTAGTTTTTTTATATCGGAAGACTTTGGAAAAAAGCTTAAGTAGTCAATTTTTTAAGATTTTTAACTTTTATTTTGTATACCGAAAATTTTTATAAAAGAGTTTTGATATTGATTTTATTTTACATGTTTTATTATATTTTTTTATTTTTTAATAAATTATTTATATGATGCATTTTAGTTTAAAAAAACATTATATAGGAATAGGAAATGAATGATGGAGCACCAGATAAAATTTTCCTTTAGTTCTATACCCATGGCATTCACTGTTACAATAGCATCTAGAAACGGTTTTTAAGTTTGTCGGACAAAATTTGGTGCTAGTCTCTTTTTCGTTGGTATATGATTTATTGGCTCCAATTAACTTGTTATACCCACACGTAAATCTCTATTACAATAATTTTTAGTAACACCTCTTAATTTATTTTATTCGCTATAATCATTGTTGGTACAAGTTTTATTAATATCTTTATAGAACCTAATTTATATCTTGAATTCGTATAATTTTATCTCTTTACACAACTTTTTTATGTTAGTAATTGTTATAAAATAAAAAAATATATTTATCAAACAAAGCCAAATGAACCTTTAATCATGTTTAAAAATTATATTTAAGTTTTACAAACATGTTAAACTACAAAATAGATAATAATGTCAATCTAAAAGGATCATACTGTATTTAAAAACAGTTATGCTATTCTTACACTATATCTTACACCTACACCGTATGTACATCATAGATACTGTTCACAAATACAGTGAACAGTCCCTTAAACAGTAAAATAGTACATGAACAGTAGCGTAAACAGTATCATATGAAAAGTGTGTGTTCATGAACAGTATTCCTCTACGATGCATGAACAGTGATTTGTATATGAAAATAAAGTTGGTTAATGAAATGTAAAAAATTGGTTAACGAAGTTATGAAGTTGGTTAATTAACACTCAGATATAAAAATAATTTTAATAGTAAAATAAAGTTGGTTAATAAAATGTTAAATATTGGTTAATAAAGTTATAAAGTTGGTTAATCACATAATACTCTTTAATAAAAAAATATTAAAAAATAAAATTTATATATATTTTTATAAAATAATATTTTATTATTATAATATTTTACTGTTCACTGTATTGGTGAACAGTAAAATACGGTGTAGTGTAGGGGTGTTCAAAACCAAACCAACCCAATAGAAACCGCAAACCAAACCAAACCAAACCGAAACCGCAAAAAACCGCATTTGGTTCGAATTCGTTTGGGTCATTTTTTAATAAAACCACACAGTTTGGTTTGGTTTGCGGTTTGTATTTTGCAAACCGAACTAAACCAAACCAAACCGCATTATGTTACAACCCAAAGTTCACTTATCCCACATCCAACCCAAAACCTCAAACCTAATATGCCTTAACCTTACAATTACAAACGATTTTCTCTTAATCACACTTAGGCTTTCAATTTCAACCTTCTTAAATCTCTCATAGTAGTATCACACATTCTTCTCATCTTCTTTTCCATGTAGGTCTCGCCTATTCTACTCTAATAAGTCATCTGTTATGTTCTTTCTTTTTTATCTTTTATGTTACTATTTTCTCTTCCAATTACGTTTTTATTGCACTTTTCTTCTCAATCTCGCATCTCTTATGTTCTTTTTTTCATCTTCTCTAATCTCTCATCTCATATATTTTTTTATGTTTTATTATAATGTCTTTGATATTATTTTATGCTACTATTTATATTTGTCTTTTATTTCACTTTTGTCTAATCTGGTTTTTTGTATATTGAATGAAACGTTTTTATCTAAATATGATGAATTTTGATGTTATTTAGTAATATAAGAATGACTAAACACAAAGTTATGTCATTATTTATAGGAGTATATATGGCTCAATAAAAATATTATAAAAAATCGAACCAACCCAAACCGCATTGATTTGGTTTGGTTTTATTTCTAAAAGTCAACTGAACCAAACCGAACCGCATGCTTTTTTTTCTTGCGGTTCGGGTGATTTTTATCGCAAAAACCGCCTAAACCGCACCGCGAACATCCCTAATGTAATGTATCATTTGGTGTATGAATAACATTTTTCATTTAAAAAACATGCAACAAAAAAATCTTACTACTCTTACTTTATTTTAAATACCAATAATCATTTAGGCAAGTTTTATTCCAAATTGTAAAAATTTAATGTATCTTATGAACTCTCTAGAGCATATATATATATATATATATATATATATATATATATATATATATATATATATATATATATATATATATATATATATATATATATATATATATATATATATATATATATATATATATATATATATATATATATAATAAACGCTAATAGTTAAAGAATCCAATCATGTTAGATTTGATGAGAAAAAGTTTGACCTTAATAAATAAAAGCTAGTGCAAGGTTTTGCATATATGTAGATAACAAATGAAACATAGATTATTCCTCTTGTGAAGCATACATGCTAGTAGATAAATAAAGTGAGGCAAACAATGATAACTCCATTGATCAAAGACATATTTGGAAATAAAAAATCATTTCATTATGAACATCAAATCATTGGAAACTAAGATGATCCTATATCATTTAGATATAAATCAATGGTTAGACTTCTCTCCATATTAGAACTAACATCAATTGATAAGGTTATATTAAATGATAAATCGATTGTGTCCATGCAATAAAAGCTAAATCAATTTAAAATTAATGATGTTTAGAATCTTGTAACCACCCAAAGTAAAAACTTCTTTCCATATTAGAACTAACATCAATCAATCGATGAGGTTGTATTAAATGATAAATCGATTGTGTCCAAACAATAAGAACTAAATAAAAATTAAAATTAATGATGTTTGAAATCTTCTACCCACCCTAAAGTAAAGGATACAATTGGAACTAAGTTGGCTTTTAAAATCAAGCTAAATTAGTTAAGTGGAGTGGTGAGAAATAAAATTAGACTCATAGCTTAAGGTTATAGTTGATTGGAAGTTCATAGCTTAAGGTTATAGTTGATTGGAAGTTCATAGCTTAAGGTTATAGTTGATTGGAAGTAGAGGTGGGATAAGCTAAGTTAAATATCATAGGCCTACAATCTATCCTACACAGGTATGTGATATGATGTGATAGACTAGACTTTTTAAATTGAAAAGAATTAAGCTATTTTTATAAATCTTTTTAATTAAAAACTTCATGTCACGGTTCATAAAAGAGTTCTTTTAACAACCATATAAGTCTGAGCTATTTAAATAAATATAAATAATTTTATATCAAATAATATTATAAATTGTTTTTATAAATTATCTTACACAAATAGTATAAACATATGCTACTATGTAAATTTGAATAAATCAATGTAAATGAATATTTAATCACGTTAATCTTTTAATTTGTTAGTTTATTTAAATATTAGTTTAATTGATTATTTATAAATGTTTAAATAAAATTAGGGGTAGCAAACGGGCATGCCCGCCCCGTTTAGGTCCGTCCCGCAAAAGCCCACAAAAAAACGGGGCGGGGCGGGGCGGTCGTAGTTGAGGATGCGGGCCTAAAATTTAGACCCGTCCCGCAAAAAAGTGAGGGCAGGGCGGGGAAAACACGCGGGCACTGAACTCTTTAAGCCTAAAAATGCAAAAATATATGTAAATACACGTGCCCGCAAAAGCTCGCGAAAAAAACGGGACGGGCGGGGCGAACACATTTGAGGGTGAGGGCCTAAATCCTTGGTCCACCCCGCACAAAAGTGCGGGCAAAACGGGCATTCCCCGCGGGCCGAGCCCGTTTTGCCACCCCTAAATAAAATAGACTTTTAAATAGATTAATAAATCAATTAAACCTTCGAAAATATCAAATTCAAGTCTAAAAATAAATTTATCATACGTTATAAATTAGACTTAATCTTTGAATTTTTTAATAGATCAGACTCAAATTTAACAAAATTTTATTTGGCCTAATCTATTCTCACCCTTAATTAGAAGCGGCAATGAAACTTATATTCGTGAAGCATGGTTAAGAGTTATGGTAATGCTAACTTGTGTTCTTGGGGCATAAATTAAGAGATAAATATAGTAAAAAATTATTGAAAATTGTGCCTTAAATTTAATACAATTTATAATTAATGCTTTTATTATTTTTTCTAATATGAATTTTTTATTTGTGGGATTTTTAAGATGTGCCCTTAAAACACAAGTTAGCATTATCCTAAGAGTTTTAATAGTTATTAGACTTTTAGTGTCATCTGTCATTAATAATGATATTATTCTTTATCAAATCAATTTTAAAAGTGATTTTTCAAATAGTTTCAAACTTTAAGAGTTGTATGTTAAACAACCACTTAACAATGAAATTTAATGAGTTTT
Source organism: Lathyrus oleraceus (assembly GCF_024323335.1). Lineage (NCBI taxonomy): Eukaryota > Viridiplantae > Streptophyta > Magnoliopsida > Fabales > Fabaceae > Lathyrus > Lathyrus oleraceus. The sequence goes on from NC_066583.1 coordinate 399,457,327, forward strand.
CCGCATTTTTTGGAAGATATGTTGTCTACCACATATTGTAATAAATGTGGTGTCTTCTGTTTTGAAAAATGGGAATATCACGTTTTGAGTAAAAGGTTCAATGAGTAGTTTTTACACATAGTACATCTATTGTAAAATATTAAATATATGCACTAGTAAATGCCACATTTTTAATAGGGTCCGCTAGGGGCGGGCAAAACAAATTCAACCGAAAATATCAGTCGGGCCCATATAATCCAAATGTATTTAGTCGAGTCAATTTCGGGTTTTTTGTTTCAGTGGGTGAGATGTTTGATTTTTATTGGATAAGAACAATTGGATTCGATTGGATAAATTCAACCCATCAAAAATTGAACTCGATCGCAAAAGACATATTATTTATAGAGATTAATTATTATACACTGTCGATGTAAAAAAATTTACATTGTCGATTCACCATCATCATCCGTTTGCATTACTTTATAGATTTTTAAAATAAAAAAATTCAAACTTATTTCGATATCCAACGTATAGGATTAATTGACGGTGTAAAATCATTTTACATTATCAGTGTATTTCAATTAAATCCTTATTTGTATTGTTTTTTAGATTGGACAAATACACATATCCATTAGGTTAACTTCAGATATGGGTTATAAAGGCAGTACATACCGGGCATCCGGTACGAGTACTGATACGAAATACGATATTTTTAGAAAAACTAATGTATGAATACGCAAATATAAATTCATATGTGGTATGATTTCTCCTAGCAGAAGATGAAGAACTTTGTTGTGCAATGAGTTTCAATGCAATTGATTTGACGTTTACGGATTGAAGATCTATAATTTATTCACCATTCATTTGATTTCAAGATCCACCAATCTTGCAATGAATAAAATTGACCAAACTCTACACCAACACTTGAAAAATCCATTAAAAAAAACCTAAAACTATATCATTAGAAGAAAAAATTGAGTTCGCATACCCAATATATACCTGCTGGAATACCGACTTAAAAATTAAATAAATAAAAATAGCTACAGTATCGATACGTACCATACGAGTATCGTACGCGTACCGGTACCCAGTATGGATACTTTGCCTAAAATGGAGTATTCATGCTTCACAACCTTTTATATATATATATATATATATATATATATATATATATATAATATATATATATATATATATATATATATATATATATATATATATATATATATATATATATATATATATATATATATATATATATATATATCATTGTTAGTGAAGAAACCTACCGTTTTCTATTTCCATTCGCTTTTCTATCAGATCTAGGAACTCGACACACATAGTTTGTTTCCATGGTTATTAATTTCTTCAAAATTGTTATAATAACAACATAGATTTATGGAAAAAAATTTAAAATAATCAATTTTTTCAAAAAAAAATACCAAAATAATTAAATTTGGTCGAGGATGCGCCAGATGAATTGACGCACCCCATACCACTAAGAGGAGACGCCACTAGCATTGGCGCACATGCATTCGGCCTCATGAGGAGGCACCAATGCTAGTGGCGCATGCATTGACCCTCATGAGGAGGCGCCAATGCCTCTGGCGCCTTAGTGGCTTTTGCATGGTGGGTGTATGCGCCAATTCATTTGGCGCATACATCCCCTCCTATTATTTTTTCATTTTTTTATATTTATTTTGTTTTTTAATTTTTTTAATTTTTTTAATTTTTAATATTTAATATTTAATATTTATTATTTAATACATAAGAAATAATATTGAAAAAAAAATCATTAAATATGTAATAATTGGTTACATTGGACAGACAAAAAACTAATGACCCGCCCGATTATAACGTCCACCGGTTCCACATCCCGGTGCGTTAGTTTGTCTCTGAGGTCTCCCACGATTTTCTTGAGGTGTTTGTGATCTTTGGATGCTGACCTGATCGAGCGATGGCTAGTTGGAAGGTCTGACGGTATTTGACAGATGTGTTATCATTTGCTCCCAATATCCGGAGGGGCTCTGGCCAACCGCGCTTCCGTAATGGAGTTCGGTGCCCATGTCATCGTATTTACTGTTAATTATAATAATAAATATAATTAACTAAATGGTGAATGGTAAAGTGTTAGACTTACTTGGTTGCAAACGGGAACACGAATGAACGCTCATTTATCGGGGCGAGCGACGACATTCTCGACCACCCCCAAGCTTGAAGCAAATAAGCACATGAAAAAAAAGTACAGGTATTCTTTTTTTGCAGTTTTACACATTGCACTATATAGATGGGCCAACATAGCTGAACCCCAACTATAAGTGTTTACCTTATTAATGTTGCGTAATAAAGGTAAATACATTATATTCACATAATTACCTGTACTTTCTGGAAACAAAAAGTTACCAAATAAAATCATAATATAACACCGAACTTTTATTATTTTCTCATACTCGGTTGAATCGTCGGACAATACTATACTGGCATAATATTGTTTTAGGTATTTTAAATTTATACCTTGCCCCCTTGCTTGACCGGATGTGTCTCCCTCAGTTTCGTCGTCTAACAAAGAGGCACCCAATAATTCATTGCATATATTGTTGTCTTGGTTAACTCGCCCATTCACTTCCTTTTCGTATATACGGAGACCCAATAACATGTACACGTCCTCAACTGTGACGGTACACTCACCAATCGGAAGGTGAAATGTGTGGGTCTCGGGTCTCCACCTCTCCAACAAAGACATAATGAACTTGTAGTCCACCGAGTACGAAACAATGTTTAGTATATTTCCAAATCCACATCCTCTAATATATGGTTCTATTAAAGGATCGTAGGGTACATATTCATGTACACGGCATCTAAACCGCTTCGGATCCTAATAACAAAAATGTAAGAAAATACAATTAGAAGAAGAAATACATACTCAATAAACACACATCTATAAGAAGTATTCCAAAAATAGAAACTAAAAAGAGAGAGATAACAAAGGTATAACACAAAGAAGATATCTATTAGAAGTAATCCAAAAATAGAAATTAAAAAGAGAGAGACAACAAAGGTATAACACAAAGAAGATATCTATTAGAAGTATTCCAAAAATAGAAACTAAAAAGAGAGAGATTACAAAGGTATAACACAAAGAAGATATCTATTAGAAGTAATCCAAAAATAGAAACTAAAAAGAGAGAGATAACAAAGGTATAACACAAAAAAGATATCTATTAGAAGTAATCCAAGAATAGAAACTCAAAAGAGAGACATAACAAAAGTATAACACAAAATAGATATCTATAAGTAGTAATCCAAAAATAGAAACTAAAAGAGAGAGATAACATACAAATGCCGAGAAATTCTCAATTGTGCCTCTGTGTTCATCGCCCATAGTCAACAAAGACATGGTTTGAATTTGCAAAGCTTGAGTTTGGTAGATGAAAGAAGTGTGGTAGAAGAAAATACTTGAATATTGATGAAGATGATTTGATATTGTTGATATGAGAGACTATTTATAGATGAATGAGTGAGTAGGTTTGGAACCTAAAAATAATGTGATTGGTTGCATGGAAAGGCAAGAGGAGACAAGAGAATGACAAAATTCAGAATGGAAGAGAAAGCTAGCATGTGAGGAATCTTCTTGGCACATGTGAAGAAAGCACATGCAAGGGAAGATGAGCCCTTCCTCTTGGCACCTACATGTGATTTCTTACATGCAAGGAAGAGGCGCCCTTCCTCTTGGCGCTTTAGTGTAGGGCAATTTGAAGGGGCGCCCTTCCTAGTGGCGCCTAAGACTAGTTTTGTGAAGAGGCGCCTAACCCTTTGGCGCCTCAGTTACTTTATGGCGCCTAGGGAATGGGCGCCTAGATTGGAATCTTAGGGCACAGAGCTCAGAGATTATTTGATTCCCTGGTGCATGTGTATTCTTTTCAATCTTTTCTCTGCGTGCTAGATTCCTTCTACTGCATGCATGGTCAAGTTTGTGCAGACAATGACCAAGTTATCAATGCAGCGACCAACTTACCAATGACCAAGCTATTTATGATGCGCAGATGAATAACTTAGAAATGCATTCAATTCCAATTCCATTCAAACTATCTACATATTTAATATTTCAACATAATGTCTTCCATACAACATTACATTATCAGTGCCCATGTCGAAGGTGAAATATTTGATCATCAATTGTTCGATTTTTGTTTTCGAAACACAGAGGTGACTCGTTTTACAATAAATCGACGATCAAATTTTTCACATCTGAAACAAAGAATAGAAAAGAAATTGTAGTGCAATAATGTGGGTCAGATCATCTATAAAAATCCGGTTTGGCTTGCAGAAAACCAGGTAAAATTTTATCAGAAGAAGATTCGAGATGATGATGATGTTCAACATATGTTTGGCAGTCACGAATAATCCGGTTACAACGATATAGAGTTGTATATATTACCACATCAACAACAAGAGTCTCAATAAATTGATCAGTCACAAGTGTTTTGTGAGACTGATGACGAACAAGCTGAGGTGAATGTTCCAGACAACGAAGAAGCGGAACCTGAGATCATGGTTAATTCGATGGTGAACGCTGAAGAGGAAGAGGATCCAATACTAGCAAGTCATATATATTTCCCACCCCAACACATGACAAGGTTAAATTTGGGTTCAAATGAACCTTCGGCAAATGTATGGTACAATCCTTACGTGCAAATGCAAGGATCTCTGAAACAAGGAGACACATTTTGCACAAAAGAGGAATGTGTAAAAGCCATTAAGAAATTCCACATGCAACTATCATCTGATCTCAGAGTTGACAAAACCGACGCATCGAGGTATAAAGTTTATTGTCTGAATAAGCACTGCCTTTTTAGGTTGTCAGCTTCGTACCGGAAGAGGAGCGAGTCTTGGGAGATTGGATCAATGGGTCCAGATCACACATGCATGCTGACAAACCCAATGCAGGATCATCGTAAATTAAGCTCTCAGCTAATATGCAATGAAATATTGTCTGTCATTGGCGACAATCCGTTGTTAAAGGTGAGTACAATAATCTTGCATATTAGGGAAGAGTACGAGTACACTCCATCATATAGGAAGACATGGATAGCTAGAACAAAAGCTGTTGAAAAAGTGTTTGATAATTGGGAGGAGTCTTAAAAATAAATTCCAAAATACCCGTTGGCTCTAAAACACTATGCTCCCGGGACAATTGTCAAGATGGAAACATTGCCGCATATACACCAGATGGTACGTGTGCTGTTGGAAATATAATATTTCACCGTCTATTCTTTGCGTATCAACCGTGTATCATAGGTTTTTCTTTCTGTAAACCAATTATACAAATTGATGGTACATGGTTGTATGGAAAATACAAAGGAACGTTACTGATGGCAATGGCACAAGATGGGAACAACAATATTTTTCCAATCGCCTTTGCCCTAGTTGAAGGGGAGACTGCTGAGGGATGGAGTTTTTTCCTAAGAAATCTCCGATTGCACGTTGCACCTCAACCTAACTTGTGTTTGATCTCTGATAGACACCCCTCAATCATCAGTGCATATAATAACATTGACAATGGCTGGCAAAATCCTCCTTCGACGCATGTGTTTTGTATTAGACATATTGCTTAGAATTTCATGCGGGAAATCAAAGATAAGACGTTGCGTAAGAAGGTTGTCAATGCAGGTTATGCATTATCAGAACCTTCTTTCAAACACTACCGCGAGGAAATAAGATTGTCGAACGAAGATGCGGTACAGTGGATTGATAGTATTCCGTTGGAGAAGTGGACTAGGGCATACGACAACGGTCATCGTTGGGGCCACATGACAACAAATCTTGTGGAATCAATGAAATCTATCTTCAAACGCATCCATAACCTACCAATAACTGCTTTGGTGCAAGCTACATATTTCAGGCTAGGGGTGTTGTTTGAAACTAGACGCTCAAAATGGAGTTCAATGTTGCAATCTGGACAGTTGTTCAGTGATGCTTTAATGAAATTCATCATACATGAAGCTACCAAAGCAAACACACACGTGGTTACGGTATTTGACCAAACTAAAGGTTGGTTTAGTGTTGCCAAGTCCATGGATCACAATGAGGGCATGCCGATGGGACAATACAGAGTCGAACTAGATAGAGGTTGGTGCGACTGTGGAAGGTTCCAAGCCTTTCGTACCCCCTGCTCCCATGTCATTGCGGCATGCTCAAAGGTTCAAAGGGATCCATCCTACTTGCTATCTGAAGTTTACAAAGTCGCCAACCTTTCAAATGTTTATAAAATTAGTTTTTCGGTAGTGGAAAAAGAGGATTATTGGCCATAATATCAAGGGGACATCGTCTGGCACAACGAAGTTATGCGAAGGAAGAAAAAGGGTCGCCCTAACAGCACCCGGATTCAAACCAAAATGGATACGGTGAACAAAATGGTTAGACTATGTAGTTCATGCCGTCAACCAGGTCACAATTGTAATAACTTTCCTAGTGTTGGAACGAGCACAACCAGATAAATTCAGATGTACCTCTGTTGCTATATATGAAAAACTAAATTTATTTCATAGTACCTCTGTTGCAATATATGGAAAACTAAATTTACTTCATAGTAGACGTCTATGACGAAAAGATAGTTGTTCATAAAAAATAACACAAACAATTTAAACAACTAGAATACAAAAACTATGCGATTACAACCATCAAAACAATTTTGAACATGTAATGCATCATCCTACGAGCGTCTTGGTCGGTCTTAATATCCACTCATTCGCGCACTTCTCCGTGTTGGTCTTAATATCCACACTGTTGTTGGGGGTTTGATGTTGAGGTGTCAGGTGTGTAAGTCATCTGGTGTGGATCGTAGAGGTACATATCCTCGACAATGAACTGAAAATCAACCGATCTGTACCAAGCCATATAAGTACGACTTGGTTTTTCTTCATATGGCATGATTGCGTCAGTTAAGACATGCTCATGGCGGTGCTTCCATTTGCGAAACTCCGATCTTGTGAAGCTTTGCCATGGATTGAAGTTCCATTGGTCGTTAACTTTGCGCAGATGCCACTCTCCTAGGCTTGCTGGGGGATCTGGGATGTTTTGGGGCATACCGAACTGTAACTTCACACGATCACTGTTGTGCATCTCCACAGTTGTGAACCATATTATTTGTGTGCATGCAGTTCATACGACCGCGTCTTCAGCGTTGACCTCATGGTCATGATCCAAATTAAGGTATAAACGCCAAATGAACTGAAATATGAAAGAAGCTAGGATTATAATCTAGGTAGAAGAAGTTAACAAATTATAACTAAATAAATTAAGTTATTATCCTTATGTCTGTCGGTCGAAGGTGATCCAATATATTGCGATACTGAGTAATATAGTGTCTAGGACATCTGTTATAACTCATTCCACGTGCAGACCATCTACACCAAAAAGGTAGGAATATTAGTTAGAGATAATAATCTTTAAAGAAGTAAGTAAAGATATAGCAATTTAAATAACTTACTTTTGTGCATAAGGGAATGTGAAAGGATTGTTGTTGACGGGTGCTGGGGATGGTAGTCTTGACCAACCCCATGCTTGTAGCAAAACAGCACATCCAGAAAATGTAGATGTGTCTTTGTGTGAGTTTTTGCACAAGGAGCTATAGAGATAGGCTAGACAAGCAGATCCCCAACTGTAAATTCCTATTTTATCTACATGTATAAGTAAAGGTAAATACATAATATGCATGCTAGAACCACTAGCGTCGGGAAATAAAAATGAACCGATTAACAGCATAATGTAACACCTAGTTTTTTATTATTCTAGCATCTTCGGTAGAATGCCCATCTAAATATAAACTATTATAGTATGACTTAAGGCGTGAAAGTTGTATACCTTGACCTCTTGCGTTATCATCTAACGAATCAGTCTCCAAGAGGTCCATACAAATTGAATTTGCATAGTTGGTTTTACCATTAATAGTCTTCTAACGTCACTGTACACTCACCGGTTGGGAACCAAAATGTGTGTGTCTCTGGACGCCATCTTTCGCATAAAGCAAGAATGAATTTGTTATCTATGGACCAAGACAAAATATTGCTTATGTGACCAAAACCGGCGAGTTTAACATAAGGTTGAATCATCGGGTCCATATGGACATGTTCGTGGACTCGAGTCCGGAACCTTGAAACATCCTATAAAAGAAAGAACAAAAAAACTTGACTAAGTTGGTATGTTAAAATAAAAGGGACCTCTATTAAAACAAATAACAAAAGAAAAAACTTACATAAGTTGCTATGTTCGCAACCGTTCCTCTATGCGTTTCGCCCATTGTGAGGATAAACATTTTGTCGGGGAAGAAAGCGGTTGGTGTAGATGAAACTACAAGAAGTTGTTGCAGATGAAATTGTAGAAGAAGTATTGTAGAAAAAGTAGTGAGAGTGATGGTGTGGAAGAGGTATTGATGGTGTGGATGTATTTATAGGCAAATGAATGGGAGCATGAAAAGTTGTGCTTGCATGGTGTCTCCAATTAAATTGGCGCCCATGTACAACTTGTACATGGTGTCTCCATTCAAATTGGCGCCTCCGTAGGGACATGCATGCAAGACCTAGGTCTGATTGCTTGGTTTCAAGGTTTGCATGCATGCTTTGACAAGGTGTCGCCAAATGGATTGGCGCCCATGTGCAAGGAATGAATGGGGAAGCCAATTCAATTGGAGTGTGTGTCTGCATGTCTGACACGCGGTTGTTCTCTCTCTTGCATGCTGAACATGTAACTTCTTAGTAGGTTGCATGGTTGACACATCATTTCGGACTAGCTTGCTTGTGCGACATATCACTTCAAACTAGCTAGCATGTGAGACACATCATTTCCCTATTTAAGTGTCTTACTATCAACATCCAAGACACATCACTCACATTCATCTGCAGCAAGAAAATAGTTTTCATCTGCACAATGTCATCTTCACCAAAATACAGTGTCAACGTTCACTGGAATGGTGAAACATACGAGTCTGAGTTATATGGTTTTTGTTTTTGAAACACTGATACCATTAGACTTACGATCAAGATAAATGCAACATTCTTGCATTTGAAAAAAAGAATACAATCCTGTATATGATCGGGTATTGTGTCAAAGATCACGTATCAAAATCTAATATTTTTTTAGAATAGTCAATGCAAGTTTTTCCTGCTTAAGGCACGAGACGATGAAGATGTTGAATACATGTTTGTTAGTCATGAACATTCAGGCTGCAACTGTATTGAGTTGTACATTACTCTTCAACCATGTATACCGTCTCAACAGTCTCAAATAACCAGTCAGGATGAATCTGGTGAATTTGATCCACAATGGTCAGATGACGTCAACCCAGAAGCAGAAGCAGAAGTTAACATCGTTGATAAAGAAGAAGAGGAGACCGAGATACAGGTTGGTCAGATGCTGAACAACGACATTGAAGATGATTATCAACCACCACCAGTACCTCATAGTCATGTCTACAATCCGCCTCAACATATGACAAATTTGGATCTGCACGACGATGATACATCCAATAGTGGTTTATATAACCCGTATCCACGATCAGAAGGTGAATTAAAGGTGGGAGACATGTTTCGTACCAAAGAAGAATGTGTGCGAGCTATCAAAAAATTCTACATGAAAAAATCTGCTGATTTTACAGTGAAACGCACTGATTCAAGAAGGTATGTTATCGAATGTCGTAACATCCTTTGTAAGTTTCGGTTGGCTGCTTCTTACAAAACTAAAAACGACTCTAGGGAGATCGCGTAAATAGACCCACCTCATAGTTGCATTGCAACTAACGTTGAACAAGATCACCGTAAACTAAGCGCTGCATTGATATGTCAAGACATTCTACCGTTGGTTAATAAAGAACCATCAGTGAAGGTGAGTATAATTACATCCCATATCAGAACAACATATAGTTATACTCCATCTTACAAGAAAGCATGGATTGCAAGGACAAAGGCCGTGGAACAGGTATTCGGCAACTGGGAGGATTCATACAAAGAATTGCCACGATTTTTATGGGCCCTTAAAACATATGTCCCAGGAACTGTGGAAATTATGGAGACATTTCCAGCAATGATGCCAGACGAAACCTGTGTTACAGGTAATAGAATCTTTCATCGTCTCTTTTGGGCGTTTGACCCATGCATCAAAGGTTTCGCATTCTGCAAACCTATTATTCAAATTGATGGCACTTGGTTATACAGCAAATACAAGGGTACTTTGCTTATGGCGGTTGCATAAGACGGCAACAACAATGTCTTTCCCATTGCCTTTGCTCTGGTTGAAGGTGAAACGGCTGGTGGATGGGGTTTCTTTCTTCGATATCTCAGAAGGCATATGGCTCCACAAGCCAAACTCTGTTTGATTTCTGATAGACATACTGCCATTGAGAGTGCCTACAACAACCATGAAAACGGATGGCATGATCCTCCTTCTACCCATGTCTATTGCATCAGACATATTGCACAAAACTTCATGTGTGCAATAAAAGATAAGAATCTTCGCAAGAAGGTGGTGAATGTTGGGTATGCTCTAACTCAGTCGTCATTTCAGATTATCGTGATGAAATTAGACTGTCTAATGAAGACGCATGGAGATGGCTAAATAACATACCAGTAGAGCAGTGGACAAGGGCATTTGACAGAGGTTATCAATGTGGCCACATGACAACAAACCTTATGGAATGCATGAACGGGGTATTCAAAGGAATTAGAAATCTGCCAATAACCGCCTTGGTAAGATCGACCTATTATAGGTTGGATTCTACGTTCGCAACCAGAGGTGAAAGATGGAGTGCGGTGTTAATGTCCAGGAAAGTATTCAGTGAGTGTTGCATGAAAGTCATGAAAGAGGAGAGCATAAAAGCTAGCACACATGCTGTAATAGTCTTTGACCGTCATAGGCAAAATTTCAGCGTCCAGGAAATAATGGACCACAACGAGGGGAGACCAAACTTAGCCTATGCTGTTAGACTAAACAGAAGTTGGTGCAATTTTGAAAAATTCTAGGCCTTCCGCATTCCTTGATCCCATGTCATTGCAGCATGCGCTTATACTCGTCAAGACACTTACAACCATTTATCTGATGTGTACAAGGCCGTCACTATCATGAATGTATATAATCAAAGCTTCTCGGTACTACCAATGGAGGAATACTGGCCTCCATATGAAGGTGATATAGTTTGGCACAACGGCGAGATGCGTAGAAAGAAAAAAGGAAGGCGAAACAACACACATATCAGGACAGAAATGGATTCCACAAATAAAATGATAAGATTATGTAGTATCTATTGTCAACCAGGACACAACAAGAACAACTGTCCCAATCGAGGAGCATCATCTGGGTCTTAAGCTTTTTGTAACATTGTATTTCTGTAACCTTCAATCATTATATATCATTAAGTTTTTGTTACAACGAAGTTCACAACAAACATCAGTATAAAATAAGCTATCTTAAAACATAAATATTTCTAACTGATTACAACAATCAAATTGATGTCATCTCGACCGAACATCATTTCCCTAGCATCCTTATCAGTCTTCATTCACACCCAACCAAAGATATTGTCGAGTCTCTCAATACTTCTAATTTTTCCCCTTCTAGTATTTTCCCATCTAACCAACGAACCAACTCCCTCTTCAGTTGATTGAACGTAGTGATGTTCCAGAACAACATCAACATCTGAGGTTTGTCTCTCGCATATATCACCTTTCCGTATCGGCGACGAACACGAAACATGATTGTCAAATGATTAAATAAGATGTGGAACAATGACTCACACAACACATCTATTTATAACAAAAAAATGGATTTTACACTGAGGCGCCAATCCAATTGGCGCCTTCTCTCAAGTTATACACAGGGGCGCCAATTAGATTGGCTAGGGAACATGCCCTAGCCAATCCAATTGGCGCCTGCATTCAATTTTTAAGAGGATTCGCCAATTGAATTGGCGTCTCCTCCTAAATGTGGGGTAGTTTGGGAATCTTTTTGAAACCAAGGGTATTTTGGGAATTTCCTTGAAAAAATGGGTTATTTTTGTAAAAAAATCGTTTTTGAATGCATGGAATTGTTGAAATAATTGGAAATTTTGGTTAAAGATAAAGTTGAATTTTTTACCTAAAATATTTAGTTTTAAAAAAAATTCTCAAAATAATTCATATTTCAAATAACTTTCCAAACTACCCAATTTTCAAAAAAAAAAAACATCAACACATAGGTGTCAGATTCATTGGCGCCAACCCTTAAATTTAAAGAGGAGGTGCCAATTGAATTATCTTTTTCACCTAGTGTTGCCAATCTAATTGGCACCTATTTGTAAGGAATAAGAGGAGGCGCCAATTGGTCTGGCGTCTGTGTGTGTTGTGTATTTTTCTTTTGTATAAATAGAGGTGTGATGTAATTCATTTTTCCACATCTCTTTTTATTATATTGCAAACATGGTTCATCTTCGTCGCCGCAATGGAAAAATGATTTATTCGAGAGACAAGCCTCCGACAAAGATGCTCTTCTGGAACATCTGTGGTTTTGAGCAACTACCTAGGAAGTTGGTTCATTGGTTAGACAGAGACATGCCTAAAGGCTAAAAATTTAGAAGTATTAAGAGACATGATATCGTACGTGAGTGGGTGCGAGTTAAAAATGATAAGGATGTGAGGGAAATGATGTTTGGACCAAATGATATCAGTTTGATTGTTATAATCAGTTATAAATGGTGTGGTTAAGTATTTTTATTTGTTTTGATATATGTTGTATGTGTTGTTTATTCATACCTGTCACCAATGTTTGTTTTGTGATATCTGGTTTCTTGTTGGAAAATGTTGTTGTTTTTAAGTGTGTTTAAGTTGCGGTGATGTTTGTTGTTAACATTGTTGTAAAAAAATTTATTAATATTTCAAAACTCAAAAGTTACAAAAATTAAAAGGAGGTACTAAATTATGATGTAGAGATTCCTCCGAGATTCAGACATTTTTTCTTATTGTGTCCGGGTTGACAATATATACTACATAATCTTATCATTTTATCAGTCGTATCCATTTCTCTTCTAATATGTGTATTGTTTGGCCATCCTTTTTTCTTTCTTCGCATCTCATTATTGTGGCAAACTATGTCCCCTTGATATGGAAGCCAATATTCCTCCATTGCTAGCACTAAGAAGCTTTTGCTGAAGACATTCATGATGGTAATGGCCTTGTAAACATCAGATAGATGGTTGTAAGCGTCTTGGCGAGTATGTGCGCATGCCTCAATGATATGGGAGCAAGGTATACAGAAGACCTAGAACTTGCCATAGTCGCATCAACTTCTATTTAGTCTGACATCATAAGATAAATTAGGCCTCCCCTTATTGTGGTCCATTGTTTCCTGTACACTAAAATTTTGCCTATGACGGTTAAAGATTATAATCGCGTGTGTGCTAGCTTTGATAGTTTCTTCTTTCATCATTTTCATATAACATTCACTGAATAATTGACTCGAAATTAACATTGCACTCCATCTTTCGCCTCTGGTTGTGAAGGTCGATGCCAACCTAAAATAGGTTATTCTCACCAATGCGGTTATTGGTAGATTTATAATTCCTTTGAAGGCGTTGTTCATGCATTCCATAAGGTTTATTATCATGTGGCCCCATTGACACCCTCCGTCAAATTCCCTTGTCATGTTTGTATGAGTAAGAGTAAGAGTATTAATAGAAGCATGTGATAAGACCATGCATGCAAGATCATCTGCCTGTCCAATTTACGAATGCTTTGGAAATTTGTACATAGTCTCCATTCCATTTGGCGCCTTCTGTGCATGCCCTCGAGATTCTGCGCTGCATGCCTTAGCCATGCATCATATTAAAAATACTACACATGGAAGACCTACCACGAGACAGTCATGCAGCTAGACACCTAGGAAATCGCCAATTGAGATGGCACTAGCACGAGAATGTTACATGTGGTCGCCAATTCAGATGGCGCTAGAATTTATTTCTAGCATGGGCACAAGTGTATGCTTTTCATTATAAATAGACATAGAAAACAACACTTCTTCATCAACAACAAACAACTCTTCACATTTATCTCTCAAATTTTCATCAATAACCAACACTTCTTCATCTGCAACACTATAAAAAAATGTCTCTACTCACTATGGGTGAATCGCACAGAGAAAATGTCGCCAACATAGCAACTTATGTAAATGTTTATGTAAAAACATATTTTCTTCTATTTTTCTAACACATTTTTTTATGAAAAAACTTATTTTGTTGTTTATTTTTTAGGATGTTTCTAGGTTTCGAACTCGTGCCCACGAATTTGTTGCCATCGACGAGTTGATTCAACCTGATGTCGACCTCGCCGGTTTTGGACATGTTAGCAAAACCATGTCTTGGTAGGTTGATAGTAAGTTTATTCTAGATTTATGTGAAAGATGGCATCCCGAGACACACACATTCTGGTTTCCAACCGGTGAATATACTATAACATTAGAAGATGTGTACATGTTATTGGGGCTGCCTATCGAGGGTAAGGCGATAAATGGGAAAACCAACTATGCAAATTCAATTTGCATGGAACTCTTGAGTGTTGACTTGTTAGATAATAACTCGAGAGGTCAAGGTATACTTTTTTCATGCCTTAAGGCATATTACAACAACTTACAATTAAATAATTTTTTTACCGAAGACACTCGAATAATAAAAACTAGGTGTTATATTATGTTTTTAATTGGTTTAATTTTATTTCCCGATGGTAGTGGTTCTAATATGCATGTTATGTATTTACCTTTATTAAGACATGTAGATAGAATAAGAAGTTATAGTTAGGGCTCCACTTGTTTGACTTATCTTTAGCTCTTTGTGTAAAAATGCACACTAAGACACATCTATATTTTATGGATGCGTTGTTTTTCTCCAAGCATGGGGTTGGTCTAGACTACCGTCCCCAGTGCCTGTCAACCACAACCCGTTCACATTCCCGTATGCACAAAAGTAAGTTATTAACAATTAACAAAATTTATTTTCTTTACTGATTATTATCTCTAAATAATATATTTACGTTTTTGGTTCAGATGGTCGGCTTGTGGTATGAGTTACAATAGATGTCCTAGACACTGTATTACCCAATATCGCAATCTCTTGGATCACCTTCGACCAACAGATGTATTATCATTAGCCGAATTAATTCATAATAATTTGTTTTTAATATCGCCCATTTTATAATCTAATATATTTTCACATTTCAGTTCATTTGGCCTCCATATCTAAACTTGGATCATGACCATGAAATCAATGAATAAGATGCAACCGTTTGGACTGCATGCACACCGATTATAACGTTCACCATTGTGGAGATTCATCGTAGTGACCGTGTTAAATTGTAGTTCGGTGTGCTTCAACACATCCCAGATCCCCCAATAAACCTCAGAGAATGGCATCTACGAAGAGTTAACGGCCAATGGAACTTTAACCCTTGGCAAAGCTTCTCTAGATCTGAGTGTCAAAAATGGAAGCACCGACAAGACCATGTCTTAAGTGACATTGTAATGCCAGCCGAAGAAAAACCAACTCGTAATTATATGGTTTGGTACATATCGGTTGGATTTGAGTTCTTCGCCGATGATATGTACCTATACGACCTACGCTAGGTAACTTACACACTAGAAGGTTCAACATCTAACCCTTAACAACATTGCCAGAGCGGTTACTCACAACTCCCTGCCCATCAAAATTATTGGCCCACAAACAGACAAACCTACGACCTTAACATACCAAACACCCAACCATAATGCCAAGAGTATGCCTCGTACCACAACTAATAAGAAGATCATCATCAATACACTCAATTTCACTATGCACCCAAGACATCACCCTACCATAGCCGCCTTAGCCAAAACACTCAACGATTATTTAACACAAAATTGTCCCTCCTACTATAGCCTAGAAGACCAAACATCACAAAACCATGTGTTAGACATGACCAGACCATTTGTTTGCTTCCTTACGAGTGTTGAGGTATTTGAAAGGGAATTTAGAGAAAGAAATTTTTTATATAAGGATTAGAATATGATATGGTATATTTGGTGTGATGCTGATTGAAATGGTTGTCCCCTTACTTGTCGTTTTCTTATGGTTTGATTATTTTTTTCATATCTATCTATAAAAATAAGTATAAGTTATCCTACATATTTTAAATAATATAAAAATATGATAAAACTACCCACAAAAATGCTTACTTCCTTATCAATACCGTTTTTGAATGCATAAAATTGCTGGAAAAAATTGGAAATTTTGGTTAAAGACAAAATTTGAATTTTTTATCCAAATAATCCAGTGTTTTTTAAATTCCTAAAATAACACAGGTTTCAGATGAATTTCCAAAATACACCACTTTAAAAAAATGTCAACACATAGGTGTCATATTAATTGGCACCCACCCTTAAATTTAAAAAGGAGGCGCCAATTAAATTGACTTCTGCACCTAGTGCTGCCAATCCAATTGGCGCCTATGTGTAAGGAATAAGGGAGGCGCCAATTGGCCTGACGCCTGTGTGTGTTGTGTAACTTTTTTTTTATAAATAGAGGTGTGATGTGATTCATTTTTCCATGTCTCTTTTCATTATATTGCAAACATGGTCCGTCTTCGTCGCCGTAATAGGAAAGTTATTTTTTTGAGAGACAAGTCTCCGATGGAGATGCTCTTCTGGAACATTTATAGTTTTGAGCAACTACAAAGGGAGTTGGTTCATTGGTTAGACGAAGACATACCTGAAGGCGAAAAAATTAGAAGTATTGAGAGACATGATGTTGTACGTGGGTGGGTGCGAGTTAAAAATGATAAGGATACGAGGGAAATGATGTTTGGACCAAATGATATTAATTTGGTTGTTGTAATCAATTAGAAATGTTGTGTTTAAATGATATGGTTAAGTATTTTTATTTATTTTGATATATGATGTATGTGTTGTTTATTCAAACCTGTCACCAATGTCCGTTTTGTGATATCTGGTTTCTTGTTGGAAAGTGTTATTGTTTTTAAGTGTGTTTAAATTGGGGTGATGTTTGTTGTTAACATTGTTGTAACAAAAATTTATTAATATATCAAAATCAAAGGTTACAAAAATTTAAAGGAGGTACTAAATTATGGTGCAGAGGTTGCTCCGAGATTGGGACATTTTTTCTTATTGTATCCGGGTTGACGACATATATTACATAATCTTATCATTTTATCAGCCGTATCCATTTCTTTTCTAATATGCGTGAAGTTTGGTCGTCCTTTTTTCTTTCTTCGCATCTCATTGTTGTGCCAAACTATGTCCCCTTGATATGGAGACCAATATTCCTTCATTTCTAGCACTGGGAAGCTTTCATTATAGACATTCATGACGGTAATGGCCTTGTAAACATTGGATAAATGGTTGTAAGCATCCTGACGAATATGTGCACATGCCACAATGACATGGGAGCAAGGTATATGGAAGGCCTGGAACTTTCCATATTCGCACCAACTTCTATTTAGTCTTACAACATAAGATAAATTAGGCCTTCCCTCATTGTGGTCCATTGCTTCATGTACACTGAAATTTTGCCTATGGCGGTCAAAGATTGTAACGGCCTGTGTGTTAGCTTTGATAGTTTCCTCTTTCATCACTTTCATACAACATTGACTGAATAATTAACCCAAAATTAACATTGCACTCCATCTTTCACCTCTGGTTGCGGAGGTCGATGTCAACCTAAAATAGGTTGTTCTCACCAATGCGGTTATTGGTAGATTTCTAATTCCTTTGAAGACGTTGTTCATGCATTCCACAAGGCTTGTTTTGATGTGGCCCCATCGACATCCTCCGTCAAATTCCTTTATCATGTAGGTATGAGTAAGAGTAAAAGCATTAATAGAAGAACGTGACAAGACCATGCATGCAAGAGCATTCTCTTCACATTTATCTCTTATATTTTCATCAGTAACCAACACTTCTTCATCCGCAACACTATAAAAAAAATGTTTCTACTCACTATAGGTGAATCGCAGAGAGGAATTGTCGCCAACATAGCGACTTATTTAAGTGTTTATGTAAAAACATATTTTCTTATATTTTTCTAACACATTTTTTTTATGAAAAAACTTATTTTGTTGTTTATTTTTTAGGATGTTTCTAGGTTTAGAACTCGTGTCCACGAATTTGTTGCCATTAACGAGTTGATTCAACCTTATGTCGTTCTCGCCGATTTTGGACATGTTAGCAAAATCATATCTTGGTCGGTTGATAATAAGTTTATTCTAGATTTATGTGAAAGATGGTGTCCCGAGACACACATATTCTGGTTTCCATCCGGTGAATGTACCGTAACGTTAGAAGATGTGTATATCTTATTAGGGTTGCCTATCGAGGGTAAGGCAGTAAATGGGAAAACCAATTATGTGAATTCAATTTGCATGGAACTCTTGGGTGCTGACTTGTTAGATGACAACTCGAGAGGTCAAGGTATACTTTTTTCACGCCTTAAGACGTATTACAACAACTTACAGTTAAATGAAAATTTTACCGAAGGCACTCGAATAATAAAAACTAGG
The DNA here is from genome assembly GCF_024323335.1 of Lathyrus oleraceus. NCBI lineage: Eukaryota > Viridiplantae > Streptophyta > Magnoliopsida > Fabales > Fabaceae > Lathyrus > Lathyrus oleraceus. The sequence continues at coordinate 399,475,866 of NC_066583.1, forward strand.
TGTTATTTCTCCAAGCATGGGGTTGGTCTAGACTACCATCCCTAGAGTTCGTCAACCACAACCCATTCACATTCTCGTACGCACAAAAGTAAGTTATTAACAATTAACGATATTTACTTGCTTTATCGATTATTATTTCTAAATAATATATTTACTTTTTTGGTGCAGATGGACGACTCGTGGTATGAGTTATAACATATGTCCTAGACACTATATTACCCAATATCGCAATCTCTTGGATCACCTTTGACCAACAGATGTATTGTCATTAACCGAACTAATTCATAATAATTTATTTTTAATATCACCCATTTTATAATCTAATATATTTTTACATTTCAGTTCATTTGGCGTCCATATCTAAACCTGGATCATGACCATGGAATCAATGAACAAGATGCAGCTGTTTGGACTGCATGCATATCGGCCATAACGTTCACCACTATGGAGATGCATCATAGTGACCGTGTTAAATTGTAGTTTGATATGCTTCAACACAACCCAGATCTCCCGACAAACCTCGGAGAGTGGCATCTATGAAGAGTTAACGTCCAATGGAACTTTAACCCTTGGCAAAGCATCGCTAGATCTGAGTGTCGAAAATGAAAGCACCGACAAGACCATGTCTTAAGTGACATTATGATGCCAGCCAAAGAAAAACCAACTCGTAATTATATGACTTGGTTGGTTGTGTAAGCCCTAAAGGCCAATACTTTTGGTACTTGTATCGAATTATTTATTAATAATAAAAAGCTTTTTCTTTATTGTGTTTGTCTAATAAAGTCCCTAGAATAGATAGTCCTTTTAATGTATCAAGTGTGACTTAATCATGAGATCACATTAAACATAAGGACAATATTCTTAAAGTATCCATAGTCGAGCTTTATTGTGAAGTGGGATAACATTAAAGCATTAAGACTATTATGTATATAGACTGATGATCACATCTCATGGATCATGGATAAGGAGTTATCAAGTCTTAAACATAGGTATGAATATTAAGAGTAATATTTATACTGGATTGACCCGCTATGAGAATACTATATAGAATGTTATGCAAAGTGTCATAAGTTATTCTCATGGTGATAATGGTGTATACCACCCTTCGACCTGAAACCACTATGGACCCTAGATATAGAGTCGAGTGCCTTATTGCTGATCAAACATTGTCCGTAACTGGATGACCATAAAGACAGTTGATGGGTACTCCACGAAGCATGCTAAGGGACATGAGTGACCTAGATGGAATTTGCCCATCCTGCGTAACAGGATAAATGTCTATGGGCCCAATATTGAATTGGACAAGGATGACACGGTATATGCCTTGTGTTCAATATATACATAAGGGCAAAAGGATAATTGTACACATAAGTATTATCACAAAAGGATTTGTCAGATCACATGACATTTTCGTGTCTTGGGTAGTAGTTGTGTTGCTAGATACCGCTCACTGTTTATTATGTTAAATGCGTGATTTAATATAATTGCCAATACCGCGAAAACCTACAGGGTCACACACAAAAGGACCGATTGATGAGAGATAGAGTAACTAAGGAATACCGTAATGTACAATGCACTTAAGTGAATTGTAGAACATCGTAAGGTACGGTGTACTTAAGTAGAACACGAAATATGGTAGGGTACCATGCGCTTAAGTGATTTTGGCATATTATAAGATATGGGCCACATACACTTGAGTGGGCTTTTTAGCTTGTAGCCCACACAAGTGGTTCTATAAATAGAACCCTTGTGCAGAAGCATTAGTGAAGTTGCAATTTCGTTTCTCTCTCTCACACTCAAAGCCTTCATTCGTAGCAGCTAGCACTGAGATTAAAGGAATCCCTTCGTGTGGACTGAATAGAGGCGTTGTCATCGTTCAACGTTAGTGATCGCTCTGTAGATCTGCATCAAAGGTTACAATCGCCACAAGAGGTAACGATTCTATCACTGATCATGCCCATTCGTAAGGATCACTAAAGGAGAAATTTTAAATTCCGTTGCATTTTGGATCGCTCTTCTCCTTCAGTGGTATCAGAGCCACCTACGAAACCATGCATCTGATAGCTGTTTATTTTATGTATTTTCTGTATTAATACGATTAAAAGACAGAATGAATCAATTATTAAACGAGTAATTAAATTTGGCATCATGTGTGTACGATTTGGATGATTGATGTTGACCATGCTTCGGAATCCGACATTAGTATGGTGAAGCAGCGATACATCGATCGTCCATAGGTTATGCAATTGAGATCCATCAAGTTATATATATGATATAAGTAATCCTGATGCAAAATACGGTATATATGATATACTATTTTTGTTTTGTTCATTCAAACACTTAATGGTTGTTTTCCTTTGAGCGATCAATGGTTGTTTGCTTCTTGATCCGACATTAGTATGGTGAAGCAATGACGTGTTGATCAATCATACTAGGTTAACAATCGAGGTGTGTTTGATGGTCTGAAATTGGTGCATTAAGGTTAATGAAGGCACAAGGGTTGTGTTGTCAAAGAGTTACGCGATTAGGGTTGTGACTGCGCAAGAGTTGTGCTTTAAAGTATCAAGTGTTGATGCGAAAGACGACGTCGACCGGGCAGCGGACCCCCGTCCCACTGACTGGGTAGCGGACCCCCAGCTAACTTTGTGTAGTGTGATCGGTCGCCAAAATTTAATTTGGTTTTAATTAATTAAGAGAACTAAAATTAATAATAATAATGTGTTTATTATTATTGTCTTGTGGTGATCGGTTATGACCTTAGTTTTCCTTTATTTTGTTTTGGGTTTTTAAAATACGACATGCATGTCGTGTCTCTCTTTTAATCTCATAATGTAACTTCTTTTCTCATCTCACTCCCTCGTATGTAAAACGAGTTTCTTTTATGTAATGTAATGTTATGAAGAAAGAGAAGAATTCAATATCAAAGGAGGACAACCTTGAAGATCTTGCTTGGAGAAGCTTAGATCGTTATTAGGTTAGCTTAGGTTCTCTCATTGGCTTGGGAGAACAATTGCGCTAGGGGCCATAACTGTTTCAATATGTATGTTGATGCATGTGAATGTATGTTGATGCATGTGAATGTATGTTGATGCATGTGAATGTATGTTGATGCATGTGAGAGACGATTTATATGATAAATAAGCCGGTGAGATCAGAATAATAGCAAATTCCCTCAAAATTAAATATTAAGTTTTTGCTTTCCAAGTTTTAGCACTCATCAAGACTAGTATCGAATAATGTAGGTTTCGCCTACGCGAGGTGCATGTTCTATATTAGTAAGGTGCAATGGGATAATTGTAATATCCAATTGCTAAAACAATGGGTCAAACTTAACTAAACAAATTATAATAAGATTATATATGTTTAGAAGCAAGAGTTGGAAATGATCCATGTGATGGATTGGAATAAGGAGTTATTCACCCAACTAAAATATTCGAGAACTGTATTAGATACAATTGGAAGGAATTACTACCTAAATAACCTAGTTTTGTGTAATCCGCCTACGCAGACTTAAAACAAAGTGAAATGTGGATCTCGACCCACTAGAAAATCTTCCAATGGGATTTTCCGAATCAAATGGTGAGGGTCATTTGTTTTGAGTAAAATAGTGGGAGCATATTTAATTAAAGGCCTAATTAAATATGTTATTGATACTTATATTTTCATTATTTTCATGTAGATTACCATGACAACAAACACCTCTAACAACATTTTGCGATCAATCCTTGACAAGGAAAAATTGTCTGGGACAAATTTTCTGGATTGGCACCGAAATCTGAAGATTATCCTCAAACATGATAGAAAGATGTATGTCTTGGAGAAACCTGTTCCTGAAGAGGAACCTCCTAGTTCTGCACCTAAGGCAGAAAGAGATGCTTATAAGAAGCATGTCGATGATGCCAATGAAACTGCTTGTCTCATGCTAGCTACCATGAACTCAGAGTTGCAAAAGCAACATGAGAACATGGCAGCGTTCGATATGATCGAACACCTGAAGATGCTCTATCAAGAGCAAGCAAGGCATGAAAGGTTTAAAGTTTCAAAAGCCCTTTTTCAAGGCAAATTAGCTGAGGGAGCCCCTGTAGGTCCCCATGTGCTCAAGATGATTGGGTATATGGAAAACCTTGAGAGGTTGGGTTTTCCCCTCGGAAAGGAACTTGCGACTGATTTGATCTTGCAATCGTTGCCAGATAGATTCAGTCAATTTGTCCTAAATTTCAGTATGAATGATATGGACAAATCTCTTCCTGAACTTCTAGCCATGTTAAGAACTGCTGAGCAGAATCTGAAGTCAAAAGGGAAGTCCATTCTGATGATCGGAAATGGAAAGAGACAGAATAAAAGACCCACCAAGCAGGGTGATAAAGGGAAAGGCAAGGAAGTTGCCAAACCCAAACCCACTGTTGTTACTTTGAAGCCTAGTGGAGGCATATCAAAGGAAGGCACCTGCTTCCATTGCGGTAAGACCGGACACTGGAAGAGAAACTTCCCAAAGTACCTGGAAGATAAGAAGAATGGAGTAGAGACTTCAACTTCAGGTATTTTTGTTACTGAAATTAATTTATCTACTTCTGCATCATGGGTATTAGATACTGGATGCAGTTCTCACATTTGTACCAATGTGCAGGGGCTAAAAAGGAGTAGAGATTTGGCAAAAGGTGAAGTTGACCTATGAGTTGGCAATGGAGCAAAGGTTGCTGCTTTAGCCGTAGGAACTTATGTATTGACTTTACCTAGTGGTTTAATAATTCAGTTAGAGAACTGTTATTATGTACCTGCAATTAGCAGGAATATTATTTCCGTTTCTTGTTTGGACAAGTTTGGTTTTTCATTTATAATAAAGAACAATTGTTGCTCAACTTATTTGAATGATATATTTTATGCTACTGCACAAATGAACAATGTAATATATGTCCTTGATCTTGAAATGCCTATTTATAACATTAATACTAAAAGGATGAAAACTAATGAGTTAAATCCAACTTACCTTTGGCATTGTTGATTAGGCCACATAAATGAGAAACACATTTCTAAACTCCATAAAGATGGACTCTTGGACTCTTTTGATTATGAATCATATGAGACATGCAGGTCTTGTTTAATTGGAAAGATGACAAAGTCTCCATTCACAGGAAAAGGTGAAAGAGCTAATGATCTTTAGGCCCTCATACATACTGATGTATGTGGACCACTGAACATACCAGTTAGGGGAGGTTTTCAGTACTTCATCACATTTACTGATGATTTCAGTAGATATGGTTATGTGTATTTAATGAAACACAAATCAGAGTCCTTTGGAAAGTTCAAGGAAATCAAGAATGAATTATAAAACCAACTAGATAAGAATATTAAAACTCTTTGATCAAATCGAGGTGGTGAGTATTTAAGCCTAGAGTTTGATGACCATCTGAAAGAGTGTGGGATCCTATCCCAACTTACTCCTCCTGGAACACCCCAATGGAATGGTGTATCTGAGAGAAGAAATTGAACCCTGTTAGACATGGTCCGATCCATGATGAGTCACGCCGATCTTCCAAACTCCTTTTGGGGACATGCACTATTGACAACAGCTTACACACTTAACCGTGTTCCATCTAAAAAGGTTGATAAGACACCATATGAGATATGGAGTGGTAAGAAACCACATATGTCTTACATGAAGATTTGGGGTTGCGAGGTTTATGTGAAACGACAAATTTCAACTAAGCTTGAGCCCAAATCTGACAAATGCTTATTTGTGGGGTATCCTAAAGAAACAAGAGGGTATTACTTCTACAATCCTTCTGAGGGCAAAGTGTTTGTCGCTCGAACTGGAGTTTTCCTAGAAAAGGATTTTATTTCCAAAGGAATCAGTGGGAGGAAAGTAGAGCTTGAAGAAATTCAAGAATCACAAAACATTGATACACCTATGGAGGAATTAGAGCAGGAAACACAAGTAGTTGTGGAAGAGCAATCTGCTCAAGTAGAACAAGACTAGCGTAGGTCAAGCAGGATACGTACCCTATCTGAGAGATATGGATATCTCATAACTGATCAAGATGATGTATTACTCATGGATCAAGATGAGCCTGTGACCTACCAAGAGACCATAACTGGTCCCGAGTCTGAGAAGTGGCTAGAAGCCATGAAATCTGAAATGGATTCCATGTACACAAACCAAGTTTGAACCTTGGTATAGCCTTCTGTAGGAGTTAACCCTATAGGATGCAAGTGGGTCTTCAAAAAGAAGACTGACATGGATGGTAAGGTACATACCTATAAGGAAAGACTGGTTGCAAAAGGATATAAACAAATTTATGGGGTTGACTATGATGAAACCTTTTCACCAGTTGCAATGCTTAAATCTGTTCGGATTTTACTTGCTATCGCTGCATATCATGATTATGAAATATGGAAGATGGATGTCAAAACTACTTTCCTTAATGGGAATATTCTTGAGGATGTGTACATGACACAGCCTGAAGGATTTGACATACTAGAAGAAGCCCAAAAGATATGTAAGTTACAAAGATCAATCTATGGATTGAAGCAAGCTTCCAGAAGCTGGAATCTTCATTTTGATGAAACAGTAATACAATATGGATTTATCAAAAACGAAGATGAGCCTTGTGTCTACAAGAAGGTTAGTGGGAGCATGATTGTTTTCCTGGTATTATAGTAGATGACATATTACTCATTGGAAACGATGTCCCTACCCTGCAACAAGTAAAGTCTTGGTTGGGGAAATGCTTTTCTATGAAGGACCTAGGTGAAGCAGCCTATATATTAGGAATCAGAATCTATAGAGATAGATCACCAAAATTGCTTGGCCTAAGCCAGAGTACGTACATAGACAAAGCGTTGAGACGCTTTAATATGCATGATTCCAAGAAAGGATTCATACCTATGCAACATGGCATGTGTCTATAAAAAACATAATCCCCTTCAACTAAGGAAGAAAGGGACCGCATGAATAAGATTCCATATGCATCTGCAATAGAATCTATCATGTATGCCATGTTATGTACTCGACTAGATGTCTCGTATGCTTTAAGTGCAACGAGTAGGTACCAATATGATCCTGGTGATGCTCATTGGGTAGCTGTCAAGAATATCCTTAAGTATTTGAGAAGGACTAAGGACTCATTCTTGATATATGGAGGTCAGGAAGAGATAGTTGTAGTTGGATGCACTGATGCTAGCTTCCAGATAGATAAGGATGACTTTAGATCGCAATTTGGCTATGTGTTTTGCTTAAACGGTGGCGGTGTGAGCTGGAAAAGTTCAAAGCAAGATACAGTTGTTGATTCTACAACCGAGGCCAAGTATATTGCTGCCTCAAGTGCAGCAAAGGAAACTATTTGGATCAAAATGTTCATTAGTGAACTTGGCATAGTTCTTAGCATTATGGATCCCATTGGTCTCTATTGTGATAACAATGGTGCTATCACACAAGCTAAGGAACCTAGATCTCACCAAAGATCCAAACACATACTTAGGTGTTATCACCTCATTCGAGAGATAATAGATAGAGGAGATGTGAAAATATGCAGAGTACCTACACTTGACAATATTGCTGACCCACTGACAAAGCCTCTTGCGCAACAGAAGCATGATGGCCATACTAGATCTATGGGCATTAGGGGTATGCCTGATTGGCTCTAGTGCTAGTGGGAGATTGTTGGTGTAAGCCCTATAGGCCAATACTTTTGGTACTTGTATCGAATTATTTATTAATAATAAAAGGCCTTTTCTTTATTGTGTTTGTCTAAAAAAGTCCCTAGAATAGATAGTCCGTTTAATGTATCAAGTGTGACTTAATCATGAGATCACATTAAACATAAGGACAATATTCTTAAAGTATCCATAGTCGAGCTTTATTATGAAGTGGGATAACATTAAAGCATTAAGACTATTATGTATATAGACTGATGATCACATCTCATGGATCATGGATAAGGAGTTATCAAGTCTTAAACATAGGTATGAATATTAAGAGTAATATTTATACTGGATTGCCCGCTATGAGAATACTATATAGAATGTTATGCAAAGTGTCATAAGTTATTCTCATGGTGATAATGGTGTATACCACCCTTCGACCTGAAACCACTATGGACCCTAGATGTAGAGTCGAGTGCCTTATTGTTGATCAAACATTGTCCGTAACTGGATGACCATAAAGATAGTTGATGGGTACTCCACGAAGCATGCTAAGGGACATGAGTGACCTAGATGGAATTTGCCCATCCTGCATAACAGAATATGAAATTCTGGTATCAGATATGAGATGTCGAAGGTAATTTCACGACACTAATATCTGAACAATAAAAACAGGATAAAAGATAAAGAACAGTAATGCAAGAGACACAAGCAATTTTTAACCCAGTTCGGTGCAAACTCACCTACGTCTGAGGGCTACCAAGCCAGGAAGGAAATCCACTAAACAGAATTAGTTCAAAGACTCTCGGTAAATAACTTCAAGTTACATTCTTTTCACCTAATCTCTACCCGTGTGACTTCTTCCTAAGAACTCTTAGATATGAGATCCTACTCACTCCTCCTCAATCACAGCAGTGATATAAAACAAGAATTACAATGAATAGAAGACACTCTTCAAAGACACATACTTGATCTTGCTTAAAAGCTTCAATCAAGTAAACACACACTCATGCTTCAAAGCTTAGAGTGGACAAATTACAACTCAAAAATCAGTCCAATTCAATCATCTATGGATGAATGAATGGCTTACAATACACACGACCACACAAGACTCAAACCCTTATTCTCTCTCAATATTTCGTTCGTTATTTCTTGTGTGTAAAACCAGGTTTTCCATGTCCTTTATATAGAAGTGTTTGGCTGGGCTTGGACATCATAAAACCCTAAAACTATTTTCCATTCATATCTTCTCATGACAGATGATTATATCTCGTTAGAAAATAAGTCAATCTGGTTGTAATTATTGATTGAGGGCGCGTTCAATCATTACATCAATCACACATAGATTAGCATAAAAAACGCAATCACATAATACATAACATTCAGACTGAATGTTCTGTATACAGATGTCATGACATCGGGTCTGACATCTCAGTAAAATCCTGCATATTCACATTTTAAACACCCTGCAGGTACATGTTATCTTATGTCAAGACAACCCTTGTGACAACTTGTGAGCACTCTAGATTTTACCAAAATTGTTGTCAACACATAGAACCAACAAACTCCCCCTTTGGCAAATTTTGGCTAAAACATACATCAAACCATTTGTTCACAAGAAAAAACACATCAACAATTTAGCAGCAGAAGTAATAAAACACACATTTACTACCAACTACTAAACACATATTAAGCACACAAGTGCTTTTTCTCCCCCTCAGTCTGTTCAACACAGACATCTCCTTCAATAGCACTTGTAACATACATCACCCCATATGACATCACCTTCAACATCACCTGTACTACACACAACATCCTTTTCAACATCATTTGTGATCTGTTTATAGCATAGCTGCTTTAGCTATAGCTCCTTTAGCTACCTCTCCCCCTTTTTAGCCAAAAGAGACCAAAGAGACCAATGAGACAAAATAAATGTCTATTAGTCAAAGAGAATGTCACATAGAATGTCAAAACATATTGTTAGGTGTTACAGAACCACAAATATACACAGCTTAACAAGCTGAGATAAAAAGAATCCAGAGAAATCACAAAGAACCCAAGAAATACATCAAGGCATCAAAACATGACTTCCAAAAAAAAATCACTAGAACATCCAGAACAACACATCATCATAAAATTGGGGAGCAATCTTCAACAAAACTCAGTCAGAGGAGCTAGCATCTTCTTCAGCTTTAGAACCAGAATTGCCACTTGATTTATCTTGAGATTCATATCTCTCACTAGAGGTATGGGCTTTTGTTTCCTTGGCTTGTCCAACATTATCTCTATCAGCTTGCTCCAACTTATCGATCAGAGCCTCCAAAGCTTCTTTCCTGGCTTTAGCCACCTTTATCCCAATCTCCAATTCCTTACAAGTCTCTTTCAGTTCAGCAATCAGACCACCTTGAGAGGTTGGCTTCTTCACAGCAAATGTCATGACAATGTCATTGACATGAATTCCTTCAAATAATTTGTAATGAACTGATAGGGGAGGTTTTCTTCTACTAGGAATATCACTTGTGCTCAGAATTCCAGGTTGCTGGCTCAGGATTATCCCACAAATCATTGAGGGAAAAGTTATGGGCATCTTCATTGCATTTGTAGAAGCATGTTTGACAATTTGTTCAAACATAAATCTACCATAATCAAAATTAAGCTTGGTTCCAATAGCAAATATGAGCCTTCCAAGAGCATTTGAGATTGTAGAGATGTGATTGTTGGTACCCAGTTTGCTGACCCTATCTTGTGCAAGATAGCATATTTCACAATTAGCTTTCCAGTAGGGAGATGCTTCTTGCTAGGCCACTCCTTGACCTGTCTAGCAGTTATTTCCCTACATGCCTCTTTGTATGTGGCCTCTAGTTCACAAGCACCTTCTACTCCTCTTCCTAGGAACTTATTAATCACATTTGGAGAAAACTTGATACACTTCCCTCTAACAAACACCTTACAAAACTCTTTGTTGTTTTTATCAGCAATGTCCTCAGGGATGTTCACCACAAATTCTTTAACCAGACCTTCAAAACACTGAGATAACCCACTAACAGTTTTCATTAATCCAGCAGATTTAATCAGGTCCATGACCTCTTTAACCTCCACAGCATCCTTGCCCTGTTCTCTTTCCACAACCACTCTCCTTTGGATTACAAACTTCCATTTTGCTGCTTCATCTTCAAGATGGAAGGAAATATTATCCAAGTGAACAACAACAACTTTTGCAGGGGATTTTCTAACAGTTGACCTTTTGACAGGAGAGATGTCAGGGACATCGTCTTCAACATCTTCATCTGAATTAGAACTTTCTCTTACTTTTCTCTTCTTTACCTCCACTTTACTCCAAGACTTTGAGGGGCCTACAGCAGTAGCCTTCATAGCAGTTTTGGCTGTCATCATCTCAGCCACAGACCTATCCTTTTTGGTCTTCATCCTCTTAGCAACACTTGGCTTCAAGTGATGAAGCAAGCTATCATCTTCATCATCCGAGCTCTCATCTTCCAGGTCAATCACCTTCTTAGTAGAGTCATGCTTCTTAGACTGAGAAGCATCTACAGATTTCTGACTAGGCAAGGTTTGCCCTAAAGAGCACAATCCTTCAGCAGCTATGTCTTTTTAAGACCTAGATGACTCATCATCTTTCTCATTGTGAGGTCCAACCTCAGGAGAGGGGTCCCTTCTCGATAGAGGAGTAGAAACTCCCTTTACAGAGTGTCCTTCATTAAGGATCCTCGTGATAAGATTTCTAATGACACGATCAGTATAATGCATGTCATCCTTAGAGATAGAGGTATTAGAATTGTTACCTTGAGTATGGCCTGCAGTGGAGGATGAACCAGGAGCGTCGCCTGGGATGACTGACAGGGGAATCACTTCCAAAATGTCTTCATTAAGAAAGCCCATAGAGGGCGTTCTAGCTTTGTGCGTAGGTTTGGTGTTTTTGGAACCAGATGGTGCGGGATGTTATGACATCTTGTTGTTCTTGTGGAAATATTTTTGTTGCCCTAGAAGAGAAGGTTGATGAATTTGAAGGAAGGTGGAAATGTTTGAGCAGAGGTTGCGTGTGAAAATGCTATAGATGGAAGTTCCAATACTAGGTGATAATTTACCATAAATGGGGCACTTTCTTTTAAGTGGGCAGACAATATTTTTATTACCTTTTCCACTCCAAATTAATTATGAAATTCTGGTATCAGATATGAGATGTCGAAGGTAATGTCACGACACTAATATCTGAGTAATGCAAACAGGATAAAGATAGAGAATAGTAATGCAAGAGACACAAGCAATTGTTAACCCAGTTCGGTCCAACTCACCTACATCTGGGGGCTACCAAGCCAGGAAGGAAATTCACTAAAATAGAATCAATTTAAAGACTCTCCATACACTTCAACAAGTTACAATGTTTCTCACCTAATCTTTATCCGTGCAATTTCTACCTAAGCACTCTTAGATATGAGAACCCACTCACTTCTCACTTCCCTACAATCACACCTGTGATTTTAAACAACAATCCCTTGAGAAAAGAAAACACTTTTCAATAACACACACTTGATTTTACTTCACATTTTCAATCAAGTAGACACACTCTTGATCTTGCTTAACAAATTTGATCAAGAAGACACACTATTGATCTTGTTTAACAGCTTTGATCAAGAAGACACACACTCTTGCTTACAAGCTTTAGAGTGACAAATTACAACCACAAATCAGACCAATTCAATCATCAAAGGATGACTTGAATGGCTTACAAGTCTCACAACTAAACAAGACACAAACCCTAACTCTCACTCAGTATTTCGCTCTGTATTGGTTGTGTTCCAAATCAGGTTTTCCAAGTCCCTTTTTATAGAAGCTTTCAGCTGGGCTTGGACATCTTGAAAACCCTAAACTATTATCCAATCAAATCTTCTCATGACAACTGGTTAGATCTCCTTGGAAAATAAGTAAATCAGGTTGTAATCAATGATTGAATGCGCCTGCAAATCAGATCTTCAATCATACATAGATTGCCATTAAATGCGCAATCACAAAACACCAGACATTCACACTGAATGTTCTGTGTACAGGATGTCATGACATCGGGTCTGACATCCTGGAACAATCCTGCATAATTCCATAATTCCTTTAATAATTTCCAGCAGGTACACACTATCAGATGCCATGACATGGTGTATGACATTCTGAAACAATCCTGCATAATCATGTTCTTGAATTCCAGCAGGTACACATGATATCTTATGTTAAGACATCACACATAACATCCTGTGAACACTCTTTGTTTTACCAAAATTGCTACTAACACTTAGAACCAACAAACTTCCCCATTGGCAAATTTTGGCTAAAACATATATCTGTCCTTTTTGTTCACAAGAAAACTATCAGCAGTTAAATAACAGTTTAAACAGCAGCAGAAGCAAACACAATTACTAGCTATAGCTACTAGTAATACACACATGCACAAGGGTACTTCTCCTCCCCCTAAATCTGTGCAACACAAACAGAATTACTAGTTATAGATGCAACTAGTAAGACACACAAATGCACAATGGTACTTCTTATCCCCCTAAATCTGTGCACCACATACATCTCCTTTAATAATAACAGCACCTGTAACAGTCAGAACAACATTCTGACATCTACTTCAACATCAACACCTATGTACCACCACATCAGACATCCCCTTTGACATCTGTAAACAGAACAACATTCTGTTTTATAACAAGCACATCTCCTTCAATAATAGTTGTCCATCTGTTCAGCTACATACATCTCCTCACAGCTCCACAACTTTAACTGCTTCCACATCAACACTTCTCCCCCTTTTTAGTCAAAATTGACCAAAGGTGACCAATTAGATAAAATAAATGTCAATTAGCCTAGCAGAGAATGAAACCACAGATGTCATAACATATAACATGTTAAAACATAATTGTTCAGGAGATACATACCAACATTATACACAACTATAATAGTTGAGATAATGAACAAATCCATGGAACTCATTAAGAGCCCAAAATATTACAAAAGGGCATCAATAAGGACTGCCACAAATTACACATATTTAAAAAAAACAATAGAAACTTCAACATCCAAACATCTGGGGGAAACAGCTTCCAAAACAACACACACAACAGCCTCCAGAACAACCAACCCAAAACAGTCTTCATCACAGCACACACCACACACACGGTCTTCATACCAGGGGAAACTTCATTATTCAGTCTGAGGAAATAACATCTTCTTCTTACAACCACTTTGCAATATTTGTAAGACATATCCTCTGGGATATTAACCACAAACTCCTTTAATTGCTATAGACTCTCATGAATATAAATCCCCAATTTCCCTCTTAAACACTCAAATTGATTGGCATCCAAAGCTTTTGTGAATATGTCAGCTAATTGCTTTTCAGTAGTAACATGCTCCAGTGCTATGATCTTCTCTTCCACAAGTTCTCTAATGAAGTGATGACGAATATCAATGTGCTTTGTCCTGCTGTGCTGAACAGAATTTTTAGGCATAGTTGTAGCATTCAGGTTGTCATAATACAATGTCATGACATCGTGTGTGACATTGTATGCAATCATCAGTAGTTTTAACCAACCCTGTTGAGAACAGCTACTTCCATCTGCTATATCTTCAGCATAAGCACTATTTTCATCTCTCAAATGTGTAGGAGCATGTGTCCTTTCACTCTACATCTCAATCTTCTCAACATTGCTCTTGGTACTTTTTCTTTAAGATAGACACATAGACCCTTCTATCTGCTTGACTGGTAGCCCAAGTTCAACAAAGCTCCTTCCAACTTCAGACTGTGTATGACTCTCAGCATGTTCAACCATCCGATCCAACTTCCTATCTATTTGAGCCATCATGAGCTTTTCTCCTTTAAGTCCGAGTTTCTGGTGTGACATCCTTGTCTGACATTTCCCACAGACTTTCAAGTTGGGAGTTTCTCTAGCAGATATAATCATCTTCATCCCTTTCTTCTTGACTGAAGTACATTTTGAGGAGTAACTAATTTGAGAGTTCCATATGTAAAAGTTGTCTTTGGTCCTTATTCCTTTCATAATCACTTCACCGTCTTTGTTAGTAATCAGACATTCAGTTTTGGTAAAGTTAACATTCCGACCTTGATCACATAGTTGACTGATGCTTATTAGATTTGTAGTCAAACCCTTAACCAGTAGGACCTGGTCAAGTTTAGGCACTCCAGGACAATCAAGCTTGCTTATCCCCTTGATTTCACCCTTTTCTCCATCACCAAAGGTTACATAGCTTATGGCATGAGGATGAAGTTCAGTTATCAGGTCTTTGTTTCCAGTCATGTGTCTGGAACATCCACTATCAAAATACCACTCTTCTTTAGTTGTGACTCTAAGGGGAATGTGAGCTATCAGACTTGTAACATTCGTCTTAGGAACCCATTGCTTCTTGTTGACAGGCCTGTGTTGTTTGGGTCTGGGTTGATAGTGAGTCTGATGATGAACAGGGCTAGGATAACCATACAACTTATAGCATAAGGGCTTTATGTGACCAAATTTCCCACAGTAATGGCATCTCCATCTTTGGTGTTTCCCTTTCTGATGTCTTCTCTTCTGATGTTGTGACATATGATGTGACATCACAGGTTTTCTTTTACTATGGATGCATTTAGGTTTGGCTTGAGGTTTGCAACCAGTGTAACTGCACTCAGGCTTAAATTCATTATACCCAATGCCAGATTTGTCTCCTGTTATTTGTCCAGTTTGGAGAATCTTGTCTAAGGAGTCATATCCATTGTTTAACATTCTTACATACTTGGTGATCTCTTCTAGTTTAGAATTTAAGAACATAGCTTCAGTTTTTAACTTGGATATGGTTTCCACATGGTCTGCCTTCTCATTCTCCACCTGTACTATCTTTTGGATTTCAACTTGTTGACTTTCATCTAGCTTGGCATTCAGAGCCACTGCTTCTGTTTTTAATTTGGAGATGGTTTCCAAGTGTTCTACCTTTTCATTCTCAAGTTGAGTTATTTCCTTCTTCTGGCTTTCAACCTGTTTACACAACTCTCTACTTTTGTGACACAGCTTTCTGTAGGTAGTGGCCAACTCTTTAAAGGTTACTTCATCATCACTTGAGTCTTCATCAGAACCCCATCTTCTAGTCAAGGCATTCACCAAATTTGCAGACTCTTCTATTTCACTCTCATCAGACCAAGTAGCAGCAAGACTCAACTTCTGCTTCTTAAGGTAGGTTCCACATTCAGTTCTGACGTGTCCATACCCATCACATTCATAACACTGTACTTCTTTTCCTTCTTTGGGCTTATCATCTGACCTTGCTCTTCTTCCAGCATTGTTGGATTTACTGATGTCAGATGAGATGTTCTTGACATTAGCCTTGGATCTTACATACATCTTTTTCAACAGCCTGTTGAACTGTCTTCCTAGCATTGCTACTTCATTGGCCAAATCTTCATCAACATCCTGACTATTTTCCTCCTCTGTGTTTGATATGAAGGCTATGATTTTGGTTTTCCTTTCAGATCCATCATTCATTCCTATCTCAAATGTTTGAAGGGAACCAATTAGCTCATCAACTCTCATGTTGGAGATGTCTTGAGACTCTTCTATGGCTGTCACTTTCATAGCAAACCTCTTAGGGAGTGACCTGAGTACTTTCCTTACCAGTTTCTCATCTGACATCTTCTCTCCCAGGGCTTCTGAGGCATTAGCAATTTCAAGGATACTCATATGAAATTCATGAATATTTTCATCTTCTTTCATCCTTAAATTTTCAAACTTGGAGGTAAGCGGTTGTAGTCTAGACATCTTTACTCTAGAGGTGCCTTCATGAGTAGTTTTAAGAATGTCCCAAGCATCTTTAGCCACTTCACAGTTGTTTATTAATCTTAAAATATTCTTGTCTACTCCATTGAATATTGCATTCAATGCTTTAGAGTTTCTAAGGGCTAGATCATCCTCCTCCTTGGACCATTGTTCTTTAGGTTTCTTATCAGTTGTGGCTCCTCCTTCTTTGGTAATTACAGGATGTACCCAGC
Organism: Lathyrus oleraceus; assembly: GCF_024323335.1. NCBI lineage: Eukaryota > Viridiplantae > Streptophyta > Magnoliopsida > Fabales > Fabaceae > Lathyrus > Lathyrus oleraceus. Next base: position 399,492,550 of record NC_066583.1, read on the forward strand.
CTGTTAACACAGCCTTCCAAGCCTTGTTATCACGAGATTTTAGGAAAGCTACCATTCGAGGTTTCCAATAGTCATAGTTAGATCCATCCAAAATTGGTGGCCTATGAACAGATCCTCCATCTCTCTCCATTGTACCAGAAAGTATTGCCCCTAGATCTCACCCAGAACCAGAGCAGGATGCCTGCTCTGATACCAATTGAAATTCTGGTATCAGATATGAGATGTCGAAGGTAATGTCATGACACTAATATCTGAGTAATGCAAACAAGATAAAGATAGAGAATAGTAATGCAAGAGACACAAGCAATGATTAATCCAGTTCGGTCCAACTCACCTACATCTGGGGGCTACCAAGCCAGGAAGGAAATTCACTAAAATAGAATCAGTTTAAAGACTCTCCGTACACTTCAACAAGTTACAGTCTTTCTCACATAATCTCTACCCGTGCAATTTCTACCTAAGCACTCTTAGATATGAGAACCCACTCACTTCCCTACCATCGCACCTGTGATTTTAAACAACAATCCCTTGAGAAAAGAAAACACTTTTCAATAACACACACTTGATTTTACTTCACAGTTTCAATCAAGTAGACACACTCTTGATCTTGCTTAACAACTTTGATCAAGAAGACACACTCTTGATCTTGCTTAACAACTTTGATCAAGAAGACATACACTCTTGCTTACAAGCTTTAGAGTGACAAATTACAACCACAAATCAGACAAATTCAATCATCAAAGGATGACTTGAATGGCTTACAAGTCTCACGACTAAGCAAGACACAAACCCTAGCTCTCACTCAGTATTTCGCTCTGTATTGGTTATGTTCCAAATCAGGTTTTCCAAGTCCCTTTTTATAGAAGCTTTCAGCTGGGCTTGGACATCTTGAAAACCCTAAACTATTTTCCAATCAAATCTTCTCATGACAGCTGGTTAGATCTCCTTGGAAAATAAGTAAATCAGGTTGTAATCAATGATTGAATGCGCCTGCAAATCAGATCTTCAATCATACATAGATTGCCATTAAATGCGCAATCACAAAACACCAGACATTCACATTGAATGTTCTGTGTACAGGATGTCATGACATCGGGTCTGATATCCTTGAACAATCCTGCATAATTCCATAATTCCTTTAATAATTTCCAACAGGTACACACTATCAGATGCCATGACATGGTGTATGACATTCTGAAACAATCCTGCATAATCATGTTCTTGAACTCCAGCAGGTACACATGATATCTTATGTTAAGACATCACACATAACATCTTGTGAACACTCTTTGTTTTACCAAAATTGCTAATAACACTTAGAACCAACAAACTCCCCCTTTGGCAAATTTTGGCTAAAACATATATCTGTCCTTTTTGTTCACAAGAAAACTATCAGCAGTTAAATAACAGTTTAAACAGCAGCAGAAGCAAACATAATTACTAGCTATAGCTACTAGTAATACACACATGCACAAGGGTACTTCTCCTCCCCCTAAATCTATGCAACACAAACAGAATTACTAGTTATAGATGCAACTAGTAAGACACACAAATGCACAAGGGTACTTCTTCTCCCCCTAAATCTGTGCACCACATACATCTCCTTTAATAATAACAGCACCTGTAACAGTCAGAACAACATTCTGACATCTACTTCAACATCAACACCTATGCACCACCACATCAGACATCCCCTTTGACATCTGTAAACAGAACAACATTCTGTTTTATAACAAGCACATCTCCTTCAATAATAGTTGTCCATCTGTTCAGCTACATACATCTCCTCACAGCTCCACAACTATAACTGCTTCCACATCAACACTTCTCCCCCTTTTTAGTCAAAATTGACCAAAGGTGACCAATTAGATAAAATAAATGTCAATTAGCCTAGCAGAGAATGTCACCACAGATGTCATAACATATAACATGTGAAAACATAATTGTTCAGGAGATACATACCAACATTATACACAACTGTGATAGTTGAGATAATGAACAAATCCATGGAACTCATTAAGAGCCCAAAATATTACAAAAGGGCATCAATAAGGACTGCCACAAATTACACATATTTAAAAAAAACAATAGAAACTTCAACATCCAAACATCTGGGGGAAACAGCTTCCAAAACAGCACACACAACAGCCTCCAGAACAACCAACCCAAAACAGTCTTATCACAACACACACCACACACACGGTCTTCATACCAGGGGAAACTTCATTATTCAGTCTGAGGAGATAACATCTTCTTCTTACAACCACTTTGTAATATTTGTAAGACATATCCTCTGGGATATTAACCACAAACTCCTTTAATTGCTATAGATTCTCATGAATATAAATCCCCAATTTCCCTCTTAAACACTCAACTTGATTGGCATCCAAAGCTTTTGTGAATATGTCAGCTAATTGCTTTTTAGTAGTAACATGCTCCAGTGCTATGATCTTCTCTTCCACAAGTTCTCTAATGAAGTGATGACGAATATCAATGTGCTTTGTCCTGCTGTGCTGAATAGAATTTTTGGGCATAGTTGTAGCATTCAGGTTGTCATAATACAATGTCATGACATCGTGTGTGACATTGTATCTAATCATCAGTAGTTTTAACCAACCCTGTTGAGAACAGCTGCTTCCATCTGCTATATCTTCAGCATAAGCACTATTTTCATCTCTCAAATGTGTAGGAGCATGTGTGCTTTCACTCTCCATCTCAATCTTCTCAACATTGCTCTTGGTACTTTTTCTTTGAGATAGACACATAGACCCTTCTATCTGCTTGACTGGTAGCCCAAATTCAACAAAGCTCCTTCCAACTTCAGACTGTGTATGACTCTCAGCATGTTCAACCATCTGATCCAACTTCCTATCTATTTGAGCCATCATGAGCTTTTCTCCTTTAAGTCCGAGTTTCTCGTGTGACATCCTTGTCTGACATTTCCCATAGACTTTCAAGTTGGGAGTTTCTCTAGCAGATATAATCATCTTCATCCCTTTCTTCTTGACTGAAGTACATTTTAAGGAGTAACTAATTTGAGAGTTCCATATGTAACAGTTGTCTTTGGTCCTTATTCCTTTCATAATCACTTCACTGTCTTTGTTAGTAATCAGACATTCAGTTTTGGTGAAGTTAACATTCCGACCTTGATCACATAGTTGACTGATGCTTATTAGATTTGTAGTCAAACCCTTAACCAGTAGGACCTGGTCAAGTTTAGGCACTCCAGGACAATCAAGCTTGCTTATCCCCTTGATTTCACCCTTTTCTCCATCACCAAAGGTTACATAGCTTATAGCATGAGGATGAAGTTCAGTTATCAGGTCTTTGTTTCCAGTCATGTGTCTGGAACATCCACTATCAAAATACCACTCTTCTTTAGATGTGACTCTGAGGGGAATGTGAGCTATCAGACTTGTAACATTCGTCTTAGGAACCCATTGCTTCTTGTTGACAGGCCTGTGTTGTTTGGGTCTGGGTTGATAGTGAGTCTGATGATGAACAGGGCTAGGATAACCATACAACTTATAGCATAAGGGCTTTATGTGACCAAATTTCCCACAGTAATGGCATCTCCATCTTTGGTGTTTCCCTTTCTGCTGTCTTCTCTTCTGATGTTGTGACATATGATGTGACATCACAGGTTTTCTTTTACTATGGATGCATTTAGGTTTGGCTTGAGGTTTGCAACCAGTGTAACTGCACTCAGGCTTAAATTCATTATACCCAATGCCAGATTTGTCTCCTGTTATTTGTCCAGTTTGGAGAATCTTGTCTAAGGAGTCATATCCATTGTTTAACATTCTTACATACTTGGTCATCTCTTCTAGTTTAGAATTTAAGAACATAGCTTCAGTTTTTAACTTGGATATGGTTTCCACATGGTCTGCCTTCTCATTCTCCACCTGTACTATCTTTTGGATTTCAACTTGTTGACTTTCATCTAGCTTGGCATTCAGAGCCACTGCTTCTGTTTTTAATTTGGAGATGTTTTCCAAGTGTTCTACCTTTTCATTCTCAAGTTGAGTTATTTCCTTCTTCTGGCTTTCAACCTGTTTACACAACTCTACACTTTTGTGACACAGCTTTCTGTAGGTAGTGGCCAACTCTTCAAAGGTTACTTCATCATCACTTGAGTCTTCATCAGAACCCCATCTTCTAGTCAAGGCATTCACCAAATTCGCAGACTCTTCTGTTTCACTCTCATCAGACCAAGTAGCAGCAAGACTCAACTTCTGCTTCTTAAGGTAGGTTCCACATTCAGTTCTGACGTGTCCATACCCATCACATTCATAACACTGTACTTCTTTTCCTTCTTTGGGCTTATCATCTGACCTTGCTCTTCTTCCAGCATTGTTGGATTTACTGATGTCAGATGAGATGTTCTTGACATTAGCCTTGGATCTTACATACATCTTTTTCAACAGCCTGTTGAACTGTCTTCCTAGCATTGCTACTTCATTGGCCAAATCTTCATCAACATCCTGACTATTTTCCTCCTCTGTGTTTGATATGAAGGCTATGATTTTGGTTTTCCTTTCAGATCCATCATTCATTCCTATCTCAAATGTTTGAAGGGAACCAATTAGCTCATCAACTCTCATGTTGGAGATGTCTTGAGACTCTTCTATGGCTGTCACTTTCATAGCAAACCTCTTAGGGAGTGACCTGAGTACTTTCCTTACCAGTTTCTCATCTGACATCTTCTCTCCCAGGGCTTCTGAGGCATTAGCAATTTCAAGGATACTCATATGAAATTCATGAATATTTTCATCTTCTTTCATCCTTAAATTTTCAAACTTGGAGGTGAGCGGTTGTAGTCTAGACATCTTTACTCTAGAGGTGCCTTCATGAGTAGTTTTAAGAATGTCCCAAGCATCTTTAGCCACTTCACAGTTGTTTATTAATCTGAAAATATTCTTGTCTACTCCATTGAATATTGCATTCAATGCTTTAGAGTTTCTAAGGGCTAGATCATCCTCCTCCTTGGACCATTGTTCTTTAGGTTTCTTATCAGTTGTGGCTCCTCCTTCTTTGGTAATTACAGGATGTACCCAGCCTGTTAACACAGCCTTCCAAGCCTTGTTATCACGAGATTTTAGGAAAGCTACCATTCGAGGTTTCCAATAGTCATAGTTAGATCCATCCAAAATTGGTGGCCTATGAACAGATCCTCCATCTCTCTCCATTGTACCAGAAAGTATTGCCCCTAGATCTCACCCAGAACCAGAGCAGGATGCCTGCTCTGATACCAATTGAAATTCTGGTATCAGATATGAGATGTCGAAGGTAATGTCATGACACTAATATCTGAGTAATGCAAACAAGATAAAGATAGAGAATAGTAATGCAAGAGACACAAGCAATGATTAATCCAGTTCGGTCCAACTCACCTACATCTGGGGGCTACCAAGCCAGGAAGGAAATTCACTAAAATAGAATCAGTTTAAAGACTCTCCGTACACTTCAACAAGTTACAGTCTTTCTCACATAATCTCTACCCGTGCAATTTCTACCTAAGCACTCTTAGATATGAGAACCCACTCACTTCCCTACCATCGCACCTGTGATTTTAAACAACAATCCCTTGAGAAAAGAAAACACTTTTCAATAACACACACTTGATTTTACTTCACAGTTTCAATCAAGTAGACACACTCTTGATCTTGCTTAACAACTTTGATCAAGAAGACACACTCTTGATCTTGCTTAACAACTTTGATCAAGAAGACATACACTCTTGCTTACAAGCTTTAGAGTGACAAATTACAACCACAAATCAGACAAATTCAATCATCAAAGGATGACTTGAATGGCTTACAAGTCTCACGACTAAGCAAGACACAAACCCTAGCTCTCACTCAGTATTTCGCTCTGTATTGGTTATGTTCCAAATCAGGTTTTCCAAGTCCCTTTTTATAGAAGCTTTCAGCTGGGCTTGGACATCTTGAAAACCCTAAACTATTTTCCAATCAAATCTTCTCATGACAGCTGGTTAGATCTCCTTGGAAAATAAGTAAATCAGGTTGTAATCAATGATTGAATGCGCCTGCAAATCAGATCTTCAATCATACATAGATTGCCATTAAATGCGCAATCACAAAACACCAGACATTCACATTGAATGTTCTGTGTACAGGATGTCATGACATCGGGTCTGATATCCTTGAACAATCCTGCATAATTCCATAATTCCTTTAATAATTTCCAACAGGTACACACTATCAGATGCCATGACATGGTGTATGACATTCTGAAACAATCCTGCATAATCATGTTCTTGAACTCCAGCAGGTACACATGATATCTTATGTTAAGACATCACACATAACATCTTGTGAACACTCTTTGTTTTACCAAAATTGCTAATAACACTTAGAACCAACAAACTCCCCCTTTGGCAAATTTTGGCTAAAACATATATCTGTCCTTTTTGTTCACAAGAAAACTATCAGCAGTTAAATAACAGTTTAAACAGCAGCAGAAGCAAACATAATTACTAGCTATAGCTACTAGTAATACACACATGCACAAGGGTACTTCTCCTCCCCCTAAATCTATGCAACACAAACAGAATTACTAGTTATAGATGCAACTAGTAAGACACACAAATGCACAAGGGTACTTCTTCTCCCCCTAAATCTGTGCACCACATACATCTCCTTTAATAATAACAGCACCTGTAACAGTCAGAACAACATTCTGACATCTACTTCAACATCAACACCTATGCACCACCACATCAGACATCCCCTTTGACATCTGTAAACAGAACAACATTCTGTTTTATAACAAGCACATCTCCTTCAATAATAGTTGTCCATCTGTTCAGCTACATACATCTCCTCACAGCTCCACAACTATAACTGCTTCCACATCAACACTTCTCCCCCTTTTTAGTCAAAATTGACCAAAGGTGACCAATTAGATAAAATAAATGTCAATTAGCCTAGCAGAGAATGTCACCACAGATGTCATAACATATAACATGTGAAAACATAATTGTTCAGGAGATACATACCAACATTATACACAACTGTGATAGTTGAGATAATGAACAAATCCATGGAACTCATTAAGAGCCCAAAATATTACAAAAGGGCATCAATAAGGACTGCCACAAATTACACATATTTAAAAAAAACAATAGAAACTTCAACATCCAAACATCTGGGGGAAACAGCTTCCAAAACAGCACACACAACAGCCTCCAGAACAACCAACCCAAAACAGTCTTATCACAACACACACCACACACACGGTCTTCATACCAGGGGAAACTTCATTATTCAGTCTGAGGAGATAACATCTTCTTCTTACAACCACTTTGTAATATTTGTAAGACATATCCTCTGGGATATTAACCACAAACTCCTTTAATTGCTATAGATTCTCATGAATATAAATCCCCAATTTCCCTCTTAAACACTCAACTTGATTGGCATCCAAAGCTTTTGTGAATATGTCAGCTAATTGCTTTTTAGTAGTAACATGCTCCAGTGCTATGATCTTCTCTTCCACAAGTTCTCTAATGAAGTGATGACGAATATCAATGTGCTTTGTCCTGCTGTGCTGAATAGAATTTTTGGGCATAGTTGTAGCATTCAGGTTGTCATAATACAATGTCATGACATCGTGTGTGACATTGTATGCAATCATCAATAGTTTTAACCAACCCTGTTGAGAACAGCTGCTTCCATCTGCTATATCTTCAGCATAAGCACTATTTTCATCTCTCAAATGTGTAGGAGCATGTGTGCTTTCACTCTCCATCTCAATCTTCTCAACATTGCTCTTGGTACTTTTTCTTTGAGATAGACACATAGACCCTTCTATCTGCTTGACTGGTAGCCCAAATTCAACAAAGCTCCTTCCAACTTCAGACTGTGTATGACTCTCAGCATGTTCAACCATCTGATCCAACTTCCTATCTATTTGAGCCATCATGAGCTTTTCTCCTTTAAGTCCGAGTTTCTCGTGTGACATCCTTGTCTGACATTTCCCATAGACTTTCAAGTTGGGAGTTTCTCTAGCAGATATAATCATCTTCATCCCTTTCTTCTTGACTGAAGTACATTTTAAGGAGTAACTAATTTGAGAGTTCCATATGTAACAGTTGTCTTTGGTCCTTATTCCTTTCATAATCACTTCACTGTCTTTGTTAGTAATCAGACATTCAGTTTTGGTGAAGTTAACATTCCGACCTTGATCACATAGTTGACTGATGCTTATTAGATTTGTAGTCAAACCCTTAACCAGTAGGACCTGGTCAAGTTTAGGCACTCCAGGACAATCAAGCTTGCTTATCCCCTTGATTTCACCCTTTTCTCCATCACCAAAGGTTACATAGCTTATAGCATGAGGATGAAGTTCAGTTATCAGGTCTTTGTTTCCAGTCATGTGTCTGGAACATCCACTATCAAAATACCACTCTTCTTTAGATGTGACTCTGAGGGGAATGTGAGCTATCAGACTTGTAACATTCGTCTTAGGAACCCATTGCTTCTTGTTGACAGGCCTGTGTTGTTTGGGTCTGGGTTGATAGTGAGTCTGATGATGAACAGGGCTAGGATAACCATACAACTTATAGCATAAGGGCTTTATGTGACCAAATTTCCCACAGTAATGGCATCTCCATCTTTGGTGTTTCCCTTTCTGCTGTCTTCTCTTCTGATGTTGTGACATATGATGTGACATCACAGGTTTTCTTTTACTATGGATGCATTTAGGTTTGGCTTGAGGTTTGCAACCAGTGTAACTGCACTCAGGCTTAAATTCATTATACCCAATGCCAGATTTGTCTCCTGTTATTTGTCCAGTTTGGAGAATCTTGTCTAAGGAGTCATATCCATTGTTTAACATTCTTACATACTTGGTCATCTCTTCTAGTTTAGAATTTAAGAACATAGCTTCAGTTTTTAACTTGGATATGGTTTCCACATGGTCTGCCTTCTCATTCTCCACCTGTACTATCTTTTGGATTTCAACTTGTTGACTTTCATCTAGCTTGGCATTCAGAGCCACTGCTTCTGTTTTTAATTTGGAGATGTTTTCCAAGTGTTCTACCTTTTCATTCTCAAGTTGAGTTATTTCCTTCTTCTGGCTTTCAACCTGTTTACACAACTCTACACTTTTGTGACACAGCTTTCTGTAGGTAGTGGCCAACTCTTCAAAGGTTACTTCATCATCACTTGAGTCTTCATCAGAACCCCATCTTCTAGTCAAGGCATTCACCAAATTCGCAGACTCTTCTGTTTCACTCTCATCAGACCAAGTAGCAGCAAGACTCAACTTCTGCTTCTTAAGGTAGGTTCCACATTCAGTTCTGACGTGTCCATACCCATCACATTCATAACACTGTACTTCTTTTCCTTCTTTGGGCTTATCATCTGACCTTGCTCTTCTTCCAGCATTGTTGGATTTACTGATGTCAGATGAGATGTTCTTGACATTAGCCTTGGATCTTACATACATCTTTTTCAACAGCCTGTTGAACTGTCTTCCTAGCATTGCTACTTCATTGGCCAAATCTTCATCAACATCCTGACTATTTTCCTCCTCTGTGTTTGATATGAAGGCTATGATTTTGGTTTTCCTTTCAGATCCATCATTCATTCCTATCTCAAATGTTTGAAGGGAACCAATTAGCTCATCAACTCTCATGTTGGAGATGTCTTGAGACTCTTCTATGGCTGTCACTTTCATAGCAAACCTCTTAGGGAGTGACCTGAGTACTTTCCTTACCAGCTTCTCATCTGACATCTTCTCTCCCAGGGCTTCTGAGGCATTAGCAATTTCAAGGATACTCATATGAAATTCATGAATATTTTCATCTTCTTTCATCCTTAAATTTTCAAACTTGGAGGTGAGCGGTTGTAGTCTAGACATCTTTACTCTAGAGGTGCCTTCATGAGTAGTTTTAAGAATGTCCCAAGCATCTTTAGCCACTTCACAGTTGTTTATTAATCTGAAAATATTCTTGTCTACTCCATTGAATATTGCATTCAATGCTTTAGAGTTTCTAAGGGCTAGATCATCCTCCTCCTTGGACCATTGTTCTTTAGGTTTCTTATCAGTTGTGGCTCCTCCTTCTTTGGTAATTACAGGATGTACCCAGCCTGTTAACACAGCCTTCCAAGCCTTGTTATCACGAGATTTTAGGAAAGCTACCATTCGAGGTTTCCAATAGTCATAGTTAGATCCATCCAAAATTGGTGGCCTATGAACAGATCCTCCATCTCTCTCCATTGTACCAGAAAGTATTGCCCCTAGATCTCACCCAGAACCAGAGCAGGATGCCTGCTCTGATACCAATTGAAATTCTGGTATCAGATATGAGATGTCGAAGGTAATGTCATGACACTAATATCTGAGTAATGCAAACAAGATAAAGATAGAGAATAGTAATGCAAGAGACACAAGCAATGATTAATCCAGTTCGGTCCAACTCACCTACATCTGGGGGCTACCAAGCCAGGAAGGAAATTCACTAAAATAGAATCAGTTTAAAGACTCTCCGTACACTTCAACAAGTTACAGTCTTTCTCACATAATCTCTACCCGTGCAATTTCTACCTAAGCACTCTTAGATATGAGAACCCACTCACTTCCCTACCATCGCACCTGTGATTTTAAACAACAATCCCTTGAGAAAAGAAAACACTTTTCAATAACACACACTTGATTTTACTTCACAGTTTCAATCAAGTAGACACACTCTTGATCTTGCTTAACAACTTTGATCAAGAAGACACACTCTTGATCTTGCTTAACAACTTTGATCAAGAAGACATACACTCTTGCTTACAAGCTTTAGAGTGACAAATTACAACCACAAATCAGACAAATTCAATCATCAAAGGATGACTTGAATGGCTTACAAGTCTCACGACTAAGCAAGACACAAACCCTAGCTCTCACTCAGTATTTCGCTCTGTATTGGTTATGTTCCAAATCAGGTTTTCCAAGTCCCTTTTTATAGAAGCTTTCAGCTGGGCTTGGACATCTTGAAAACCCTAAACTATTTTCCAATCAAATCTTCTCATGACAGCTGGTTAGATCTCCTTGGAAAATAAGTAAATCAGGTTGTAATCAATGATTGAATGCGCCTGCAAATCAGATCTTCAATCATACATAGATTGCCATTAAATGCGCAATCACAAAACACCAGACATTCACATTGAATGTTCTGTGTACAGGATGTCATGACATCGGGTCTGATATCCTTGAACAATCCTGCATAATTCCATAATTCCTTTAATAATTTCCAACAGGTACACACTATCAGATGCCATGACATGGTGTATGACATTCTGAAACAATCCTGCATAATCATGTTCTTGAACTCCAGCAGGTACACATGATATCTTATGTTAAGACATCACACATAACATCTTGTGAACACTCTTTGTTTTACCAAAATTGCTAATAACACTTAGAACCAACAAACTCCCCCTTTGGCAAATTTTGGCTAAAACATATATCTGTCCTTTTTGTTCACAAGAAAACTATCAGCAGTTAAATAACAGTTTAAACAGCAGCAGAAGCAAACATAATTACTAGCTATAGCTACTAGTAATACACACATGCACAAGGGTACTTCTCCTCCCCCTAAATCTATGCAACACAAACAGAATTACTAGTTATAGATGCAACTAGTAAGACACACAAATGCACAAGGGTACTTCTTCTCCCCCTAAATCTGTGCACCACATACATCTCCTTTAATAATAACAGCACCTGTAACAGTCAGAACAACATTCTGACATCTACTTCAACATCAACACCTATGCACCACCACATCAGACATCCCCTTTGACATCTGTAAACAGAACAACATTCTGTTTTATAACAAGCACATCTCCTTCAATAATAGTTGTCCATCTGTTCAGCTACATACATCTCCTCACAGCTCCACAACTATAACTGCTTCCACATCAACACTTCTCCCCCTTTTTAGTCAAAATTGACCAAAGGTGACCAATTAGATAAAATAAATGTCAATTAGCCTAGCAGAGAATGTCACCACAGATGTCATAACATATAACATGTGAAAACATAATTGTTCAGGAGATACATACCAACATTATACACAACTGTGATAGTTGAGATAATGAACAAATCCATGGAACTCATTAAGAGCCCAAAATATTACAAAAGGGCATCAATAAGGACTGCCACAAATTACACATATTTAAAAAAACAATAGAAACTTCAACATCCAAACATCTGGGGGAAACAGCTTCCAAAACAGCACACACAACAGCCTCCAGAACAACCAACCCAAAACAGTCTTATCACAACACACACCACACACACGGTCTTCATACCAGGGGAAACTTCATTATTCAGTCTGAGGAAATAACATCTTCTTCTTACAACCACTTTGTAATATTTGTAAGACATATCCTCTGGGATATTAACCACAAACTCCTTTAATTGCTATAGATTCTCATGAATATAAATCCCCAATTTCCCTCTTAAACACTCAACTTGATTGGCATCCAAAGCTTTTGTGAATATGTCAGCTAATTGCTTTTTAGTAGTAACATGCTCCAGTGCTATGATCTTCTCTTCCACAAGTTCTCTAATGAAGTGATGACGAATATCAATGTGCTTTGTCCTGCTGTGCTGAATAGAATTTTTGGGCATAGTTGTAGCATTCAGGTTGTCATAATACAATGTCATGACATCGTGTGTGACATTGTATGCAATCATCAATAGTTTTAACCAACCCTGTTGAGAACAGCTGCTTCCATCTGCTATATCTTCAGCATAAGCACTATTTTCATCTCTCAAATGTGTAGGAGCATGTGTGCTTTCACTCTCCATCTCAATCTTCTCAACATTGCTCTTGGTACTTTTTCTTTGAGATAGACACATAGACCCTTCTATCTGCTTGACTGGTAGCCCAAATTCAACAAAGCTCCTTCCAACTTCAGACTGTGTATGACTCTCAGCATGTTCAACCATCTGATCCAACTTCCTATCTATTTGAGCCATCATGAGCTTTTCTCCTTTAAGTCCGAGTTTCTCGTGTGACATCCTTGTCTGACATTTCCCATAGACTTTCAAGTTGGGAGTTTCTCTAGCAGATATAATCATCTTCATCCCTTTCTTCTTGACTGAAGTACATTTTAAGGAGTAACTAATTTGAGAGTTCCATATGTAACAGTTGTCTTTGGTCCTTATTCCTTTCATCATCACTTCACTGTCTTTGTTAGTAATCAGACATTCAGTTTTGGTGAAGTTAACATTCCGACCTTGATCACATAGTTGACTGATGCTTATTAGATTTGTAGTCAAACCCTTAACCAGTAGGACCTGGTCAAGTTTAGGCACTCCAGGACAATCAAGCTTGCTTATCCCCTTGATTTCACCCTTTTCTCCATCACCAAAGGTTACATAGCTTATAGCATGAGGATGAAGTTCAGTTATCAGGTCTTTGTTTCCAGTCATGTGTCTGGAACATCCACTATCAAAATACCACTCTTCTTTAGATGTGACTCTGAGGGGAATGTGAGCTATCAGACTTGTAACATTCGTCTTAGGAACCCATTGCTTCTTGTTGACAGGCCTGTGTTGTTTGGGTCTGGGTTGATAGTGAGTCTGATGATGAACAGGGCTAGGATAACCATACAACTTATAGCATAAGGGCTTTATGTGACCAAATTTCCCACAGTAATGGCATCTCCATCTTTGGTGTTTCCCTTTCTGCTGTCTTCTCTTCTGATGTTGTGACATATGATGTGACATCACAGGTTTTCTTTTACTATGGATGCATTTAGGTTTGGCTTGAGGTTTGCAACCAGTGTAACTGCACTCAGGCTTAAATTCATTATACCCAATGCCAGATTTGTCTCCTGTTATTTGTCCAGTTTGGAGAATCTTGTCTAAGGAGTCATATCCATTGTTTAACATTCTTACATACTTGGTCATCTCTTCTAGTTTAGAATTTAAGAACATAGCTTCAGTTTTTAACTTGGATATGGTTTCCACATGGTCTGCCTTCTCATTCTCCACCTGTACTATCTTTTGGATTTCAACTTGTTGACTTTCATCTAGCTTGGCATTCAGAGCCACTGCTTCTGTTTTTAATTTGGAGATGTTTTCCAAGTGTTCTACCTTTTCATTCTCAAGTTGAGTTATTTCCTTCTTCTGGCTTTCAACCTGTTTACACAACTCTACACTTTTGTGACACAGCTTTCTGTAGGTAGTGGCCAACTCTTCAAAGGTTACTTCATCATCACTTGAGTCTTCATCAGAACCCCATCTTCTAGTCAAGGCATTCACCAAATTTGCAGACTCTTCTGTTTCACTCTCATTAGACCAAGTAGCAGCAAGACTCAACTTCTGCTTCTTAAGGTAGGTTCCACATTCAGTTCTGACGTGTCCATACCCATCACATTCATAACACTGTACTTCTTTTCCTTCTTTGGGATTATCATCTGACCTTGCTCTTCTTCCAGCATTGTTGGATTTACTGATGTCAGATGAGATGTTCTTGACATTAGCCTTGTATCTTACATACATCTTTTTCAACAGCCTGTTGAACTGTCTTCCTAGCATTGCTACTTCATTGGCCAAATCTTCATCAACATCCTGACTATTTTCCTCCTCTGTGTTTGATATGAAGGCTATGATTTTGGTTTTCCTTTTAGATCCATCATTCATTCCCATCTCAAATGTTTGAAGGGAACCAATTAGCTCATCAACTCTCATGTTGGAGATGTCTTGAGACTCTTCTATGGCTGTCACTTTCATAGCAAACCTCTTAGGGAGTGACCTGAGTACTTTCCTTACCAGCTTCTCATCTGACATCTTCTCTCCCAGGGCTTCTGAGGCATTAGCAATTTCAAGGATACTCATATGAAATTCATGAATATTTTCATCTTCTTTCATCCTTAAATTTTCAAACTTGAAGGTGAGCGGTTGTAGTCTAGACATCTTTACTCTAGAGGTGCCTTCATGAGTAGTTTTAAGAATGTCCCAAGCATCTTTAGCCACTTCACAGTTGTTTATTAATCTGAAAATATTCTTGTCTACTCCATTGAATATAGCATTCAATGCTTTAGAGTTTCCAAGGGCTAGATCATCCTCCTCCTTGGACCATTGTTCTTTAGGTTCTTATCAGTTGTGGCTCCTCCTTCTTTGGTAATTACAGGATGTACCCAGCCTGTTAACACATCCTTCCAAGCCTTGTTATCACGAGATTTTAGGAAAGCTACCATTCGAGGTTTCCAATAGTCATAGTTAGATCCATCCAAAATTGGTGGCCTATGAACAGATACTCCATCTCTCTCCATTGTACCAGAAAGTATTGCCCCTAGATCTCACCCAGAACCAGAGCAGGATGCCTGCTCTGATACCAATTGAAATTCTGGTATCAGATATGAGATGTCGAAGGTAATGTCACGACACTAATATCTGAGTAATGCAAACAAGATAAAGATAGAGAATAGTAATGCAAGAGACACAAGCAATTATCAATCCAGTTCGGTTCAACTCACCTACATCTGGGGGCTACCAAGCCAGGAAGGAAATTCACTAAAATAGAATCAGTTTAAAGACTCTCCGTACACTTCAACAAGTTACAGTCTTTCTCACCTAATCTCTACCCGTGCAATTTCTACCTAAGCACTCTTAGATATGAGAACCCACTCACTTCCCTACAATCGCACCTGTGATTTTAAACAACAATCCCTTGAGAAAAGAAAACACTTTTCAGTAACACACACTTGATTTTACTTCACAGTTTCAATCAAGTAGACACACTCTTGATCTTGCTTAACAACTTTGATCAAGAAGACACACTCTTGATCTTGCTTAACAACTTTGATCAAGAAGACATACACTCTTGCTTACAAGCTTTAGAGTGACAAATTACAACCACAAATCAGACAAATTCAATCATCAAAGGATGACTTGAATGGCTTACAAGTCTCACGACTAAACAAGACACAAACCCTAGCTCTCACTCAATATTTCGCTCTATATTGGTTATGTTCCAAATCAGGTTTTCCAAGTCCCTTTTTATAGAAGCTTTCAGCTGGGCTTGGACATCTTGAAAACCCTAAACTATTTTCCAATCAAATCTTCTCATGACAGCTGGTTAGATCTCCTTGGAAAATAAGTAAATCAGGTTGTAATCAATGATTGAATGCGCCTGCAAATTAGATCTTCAATCATACATAGATTGCCATTAAATGCGCAATCACAAAACACCAGACATTCACACTGAATGTTCTGTGTACAGGATGTAATGACATCGGGTCTGACATCCTGGAACAATCCTGCATAATTCCATAATTCCTTTTATAATTTCCAGCAGGTACACACTATCAGATGCCATGACATGGTGTATGACATTCTGAAACAATCCTGCATAATCATGTTCTTGAACTCCAACAGGTACACATGATATCTTATGTTAAGACATCACACATAACATCTTGTGAACACTCTTTGTTTTACCAAAATTGCTACTAACACTTAGAACCAACAAACTCCCCCTTTGGCAAATTTTGGCTAAAACATATATCTGTCCTTTTTGTTCACAAGAAAACTATCAGCAGTTAAATAACAGTTTAAACAGCAGCATAAGCAAACACAATTACTAGCTATAACTACTAGTAATACACACATGCACAAGGGTACTTCTCCTCCCCCTAAATCTATGCAACACAAACAGAATTACTAGTTATAGATGCAACTAGTAAGACACACAAATGCACAAGGGTACTTCTTCTCCCCCTAAATCTGTGCACCACATACATCTCCTTTAATAATAACAGCACCTGTAACAGTCAGAACAACATTCTGACATCTACTTCAACATCAACACCTATGCACCACCACATCAGACATCCCCTTTGACATCTGTAAACAGAACAACATTCTGCTTTATAACAAGCACATCTCCTTCAATAATAGTTGTCCATCTGTTCAGCTACATACATCTCCTCACAGCTCCACAACTTTAACTGCTTCCACATCAACACTTCTCCCCCTTTTTAGTCAAAATTGACCAAAGGTGACCAATTAGATAAAATAAATGTCAATTAGCTTAGCAGAGAATGTCACCACAGATGTCATAACATATAACATGTTAAAACATAATTGTTCAGGAGATACATACCAACATTATACACAACTGTGATAGTTGAGATAATGAACAAATCCATGGAACTCATTAAGAGCCCAAAATATTACAAAAGGGCATCAATAAGGACTGCCACAAATTACACATATTTAAAAAAAAACAATAGAAACTTCAACATACAAACATCTAGGGGAAACAACTTCCAAAACAGCACACACAACAGCCTCCAGAACAACCAACCCAAAACAGTCTTCATCACAACACACACCACACACACGGTCTTCATACCAGGGGAAACTTCATTATTCAGTCTGAGGAAATAACATCTTCTTCTTACAACCACTTTGCAATATTTGTAAGATATATCCTCTGGGATATTAACCACAAACTCCTTTAATTGCTATAGATTCTCATGAATATAAATCCCCAATTTCCCTCTTAAACACTCAAATTGATTGGCATCCAAAGCTTTTGTGAATATGTCAGCTAATTGCTTTTCAGTAGTAACATGCTCCAGTGCTATGATCTTCTCTTCCACAAGTTCTCTAATGAAGTGATGACGAATATCAATGTGCTTTGTCCTGCTGTGCTGAATAGAATTTTTGGGCATAGTTGTAGCATTCAGGTTGTCATAATACAATGTCATGACATCGTGTGTGACATTGTATGCAATCATCAATAGTTTTAACCAACCCTGTTGAGAACAGCTGCTTCCATCTGCTATATCTTCAGCATAAGCACTATTTTCATCTCTCAAATGTGTAGGAGCATGTGTCCTTTCACTCTCCATCTCAATCTTCTCAACATTGCTCTTGGTACTTTTTCTTTGAGATAGACACATAGACCCTTCTATCTGCTTGACTGGTAGCCCAAGTTCAACAAAGCTCTTTCCAACTTCAGACTGTGTATGACTCTCAGCATGTTCAACCATCTGATCCAACTTCCTATCTATTTGAGCCATCATGAGCTTTTCTCCTTTAAGTCCGAGTTTCTCGTGTGACATCCTTGTCTGACATTTCCCACAGACTTTCAAGTTGGGAGTTTCTCTAGCAGATATAATCATCTTCATCCCTTTCTTCTTGACTGAAGTACATTTTAAGGAGTAACTAATTTGAGAGTTCCATATGTAACAGTTGTCTTTGGTCCTTATTCCTTTCATAATCACTTCACTGTCTTTGTTAGTAATCAGACATTCAGTTTTGGTGAAGTTAACATTCCGACCTTGATCACATAGTTGACTGATGCTTATTAGATTTGTAGTCAAACCCTTAACCAGTAGGACCTGGTCAAGTTTAGGCACTCCAGGACAATCAAGCTTGCTTATCCCCTTGATTTCACCCTTTTCTCCATCACCAAAGGTTACATAGATTATGGCATGAGGATGAAGTCCAGTTATCAGGTCTTTGTTTCCAGTCATGTGTCTGGAACATCCACTATCAAAATACCACTCTTCTTTAGCTGTGACTCTGAGGGGAATGTGAGCTATCAGACTTGTAACATTAGTCTTAGGAACCCATTGCTTCTTGTTGACAGGCCTGTGCTGTTTGGGTCTGGGTTGATAGTGAGTCTGATGATGAACAGGGCTAGGATAACCATACAACTTATAGCATAAGGGTTTTAGGTGACCAAATTTCCCACAGTAATGGCATCTCCATCTTTGGTGTTTCCCTTTCTGTTGTCTTCTCTTCTGATGTTGTGACATATGATGTGACATCACAGGTTTTCTTTTACTATGGATGCATTTAGGTTTGGCTTGAGGTTTGCAACCAGTGTAACTGCACTCAGGCTTAGATTCATTATACCCAATGCCAGATTTGTCTCCTGTTATTTGTCCAGTTTGGAGAATCTTGTCTAAGGAGTCAGATCCATTGTTTAACATTCTTACATACTTGGTCATCTCTTCTAGTTTAGAATTTAAGAACATAGCTTCAGTTTTTAACTTGGATATGGTTTCCACATGGTCTGCCTTCTCATTCTCCAGCTGTACTATCTATTGGATTTCAACTTGTTGACTTTCATCTAGCTTGGCATTCAGAGCCACTGCTTCTGTTTTTAATTGGGAGATGGTTTCCAAGTGTTCTACCTTTTCATTCTCAAGTTGAGTTATTTCCTTCTTCTGGCTTTCAACCTGTTTACACAACTCTACAGTTTTGTGACACAGCTTTCTGTAGGTAGTGGCCAACTCTTCAAAGGTTACTTCATCATCACTTGAGTCTTCATCAGAACCCCATCTTCCAGTCAAGGCATTGACCAAACAAATTAGATGCCATGACATGGTGTATGAAATTCTGAAACAATCCTGCATAATCATGTTCTTAAACTCCAGCAGGTACACAGGATATCTTATGTTAAGACATCACACATAACATCTTGTGAACACTCTTTGTTTTACCAAAATTGCTGCCAACACTTAGAACCAACAAATTGCTATAAATTCTCATAGATACAAATCCCTAATTTCCCTCTTAGAAATTCAAATTGATTAGCATCCAAATCCTTTGTAAATATATCAACTAATTGCATTTCAGTAGTAACATGCTCCAGAGCTATAATTTTCTCTTCCACTAGTTCTCTAATAAAATGATGACGAATATCAATGTGTTTTGTCCTGCTGTGCTGAATAGGATTCTTATTAATATTTATAGCACTCAGGTTGTCACAGTACAATGTCATGACATCTTGCGTGACATTGTATTCAGTCAGCATCTGTTTCATCCAAACAAGTTGAGAACAACTACTTCCAGCTGCTATGTATTCAGCTTCAGCAGTGGACAGAGACACACAATTTTGTTTCTTACTAAACCATGATATTAAGTTGTTTCCCAAGAAGAAACATCCTCCTGATGTGCTTTTCCTATCATCAGCACTTCCAGCCCAGTCAGCATCATAATATCCAGTCAGCATAGATCCAGACCCATGAGTATACAACATCCCATAGAAACTGGTGCCATTGACATATTTCAATATCCTTTTCACTTGGTTTATGTGACTAACTTTTGGTTCAGCTTGATATCTAGCACAAACACCTACAACAAAAGCAATGTCAGGTCTGTTTGTTGTGAGATATAGCAGACTTCCTATCATGCTTCTGTAGAGACTTTGATCTACACTAACACCATTTTTATCTTTGGAGACTTTCAGATGTGTAGGAGCAGGTGTCCTTTTATGACTTGCATTCTCCATGCCAAACTTCTTAACAACGTTTTTGGCATATTTGCTTTGAGATAGAAAGATAGAATCTTCCATCTACTTGACTTGTAGCCCAAGAAAATAGGTCAGCTCTCCAACAAGGCTCATTTCAAATTCAGACTGCATTTGTTTAACAAAATGTTCGACCATCTGATCTGACATCCCACCAAACACAATATCATCTACATATATTTGAGCCACTATAAGTTTTCCTCCTTCATTCTTAACAAATATGGTCGTGTCAATGCCTCCCTTCCTGTATCAATTGTTAATAAGAAACACTGTGAGTCTATCATACCAAGCCCTAGGAGCTTGTTTCAAACCATAGAGGGCTTTCCTCAACTTATACACATGCTTTGGAAGATTTGGATCTGTAAATCCTTTAGGTTGTTCAACATACACTTCCTCATTTAAGTAACCATTCAAGAAGGCACTTTTTACATACATTTGGAACAATTTAAACTTCAGAATACATGCCACTCCAAGCAATAGTCTAATCGACTCAAGGCGAGCTACATGGGCAAATGTTTCATCAAAGTCAACTCCTTCAACTTGAGTGTATCCTTGTGCTACTAATCTTGCTTTATTTTTAGTAACCACTCCTTGTTCATTAGATTTATTCTTGTAAACCCACTTTGTTCCAATGACATTTATTCCTTCAGGTCTTGGAACCAGTTCCCAGACTTCATTTCTCTTGAATTGGCCTAACTCTTCTTGCATATCATTGATCCAGAATTCATCAATCAAGGCTTCCTTGACATTCCTAAGCTCAATCTTGGACACAAAATAGCCATGTGAGATCACTTCCCTTGATCTAGTTGTGACCCCTTTATTGGGTCTCCTATAATGAGATCTTTAGGATGATCCTTCTGAATTCTGATAGAGGGTCCCTTATTAATTTTGTCAGCTTCAGGTTCAGCTTGAGTGAGTTTACTCTCATTACTTTTGTCTGGGAAATCAGCTGGGGGATCATTTAGGGATGTCTCAACATCGTCTGTGACATCAGTCTGCTGATCATCAACCACAACCTTGATAGATTCCATCATTACTTTTGTTCTGGAATTAAAGACTCTAAATGCTCTGATGTTTATTGAATAGCCCAGAAATATTCCTTCATCACTCTTGGGATCCATCTTCCTTCTTTGTTCACGATCAGTCAAGATATAACATTTACTACCAAACACATGGAAGTATTTGACTGTAGGTCTTCTCCCTTTCCAGACTTCATATAAAGTAGTAGGAGTCCCTTTCTTCAAGGTTACTCTGTTATGAACATAGCAGGCTGTGTTCATAACTTCAACCCAGAAGTGGTAGGGCAATTTCTTAGCATGAATCATAGATCTGGCTGATTCTTAGAGAGTTCTATTTTTCCTTTCTACCACACCATTTTGCTGAGGAGTAATGAGAGATGAGAACTCATGACTAATTCCTTCTGATGCACAGAATCCAACAAATTTTTTGTTCTCAAATTATTTCCCATGATCACTTCTGATTCTGATAACCCGACTTTCTTTTTCTCTTTGAAGTCTTAGACAAATATCTTTGAAGACTTCAAATACATCAGATTTTTCTCTTATAAAATTGACCCAGGTGTATCTGGAGAAGTCATCCACCACTACATAAGCATACTTCTTCCCACCAAGACTTTCCACCTGCATGGGTTCCATCAAGTCCATATGGAGAAGTTCCTGCACTCTAGAAGTGGTGTCATGTCTGAGCTTCTGATGTGACATCTTTGTCTGTTTTCCACTCTAACACTCCCCACAAACTCTTCCTTCATCAATCTTCAAGTTTGGAATTCCTCTGACAGCTTCAACAAATATAATCCTCTTCATTCCTTTAAGATGCAGATGGCCCAATTTTTAATGCCATATCTTCACTTCTTCTTCTTTGGCTAGAGTACACATTGATGAATAACCACTTTCTTGAGAACTTCACATATAGAAGTTGTCCTTAGACCTGACTCCTTTCATGATCACTTCATTTTCTTTATTAGTAATCAGACATTCAGTTTTTGTGAAGTTTATAGTTAGACCTTAGTCACATAGTTGACTGATGCTTATTAGGTTTGCAGTCAGTCCCTTAACAAGTAGGACATTGTCAAGGTTAGGGACTCCAGGGCAATTTAACTTTCCAATCCCCTCGATTTCACCCTTTTCTCCATCACCAAAGGTTACATAGCTGGTGGCATGAGGATGAAGGTTAGTTAGCAGGTTTTTGTTTCCAGTCATGTGTCTGGAGCACCCACTGTCAAAATACCAGTCTTCTTTGGCTGAAACTCTGAAGGAAGTGTGAGCTATCAGATTAGTAACACCAGTCCTAGGAACCCAATGTTTTTTGTTGACAGGTATGTGATGTTTGGGTCTAGGTTGATGATGATAAGGACTAGGATAGCCATACAACTTATAACATAATGGTTTTATGTGGCCAAATTTTCCACAGTAATGACATCTCCATCTTTGATGTTTTCCTTTCTGCTATCTTCCCTTATGATGTTGTGACATATG
Source organism: Lathyrus oleraceus (assembly GCF_024323335.1). Classification (NCBI taxonomy): domain Eukaryota; kingdom Viridiplantae; phylum Streptophyta; class Magnoliopsida; order Fabales; family Fabaceae; genus Lathyrus; species Lathyrus oleraceus. The sequence goes on from NC_066583.1 coordinate 399,515,347, forward strand.
ATGTGACATCTTTGGTTTGCTACCAGTGTTACTACACTCAGGTTTGGATTCATTGAACCCAAGGCCAGACTTGTCTCCTTCCATTTGTCCAGTCTGGAGAATTTTGTCCAAGGTGTCAGATCCATTGTTTAGCATTCTGACATACTTTGTCATCTCATCCAGTTTGGAATTCAAGAACACTGCTTCAATCTTCAACTTAGAGATGGTTTCCAAGTGTTCTGCCTTCTCATTCTCCAGTTGTGTTATCATTTTCTTCTGACTTTCAACTTGTTGACACACTTCTTCACTTCTGTGACATAACTTTCTGTAGGTAGTGGCTAACTCATCAAAGGTTACTTCATCATCACTTAAGTCTTCATCAGAACCCCATCCTCCAGTCAAGGCAGTCACAAGATTTGCAGACTCTTCTGTTTCACTTTCATCAGACCAAGTAACAGCAAGACTCTTCTTCTGTTTCTTGAGGTAGGTCCCACATTCAGCTCTAACGTGTCCATACCCATCATATTCATGGCACTTAACTCCTTTTCCTTCTTTGGACTTTTCATCAGATCTTGTTCTTCTTCCAGCATTATTGGATCTACTGATGTCAGATGAGATATTCTTGACATTAGACTTAGACCTTACATCCATCTTTTTCAGAATTTTGTTGAACTGTCTTCCCAGTAATGCTACATCACTTGCCAGATCTTCATCAGTATCTTGACCACTTTCTTCATCTTTCTCCTTAGTGTTTGACATGAAGGCTATGCTTTTGACTTTCTTTTCAGATCCATCACACATTCCCAACTCAAATGTTTGGAGGGATCCAATTAGCTCATCAACTCTCATATTGGAAATGTCTTGAGACTCTTCTATGGCTGTCACTTTCATGGCAAATCTCTTAGGAAGTGACTTGAGTATTTTCCTCACTAGTTTTTCCATTTGACATCTTCTCACCCAGGGCTCCTGAGGCATTAGAAATTTCAAGGATATTCATATGAAGTTCATGAATATTTTCATCTTCTTTCATCCTCAAATTTTCCAACTTGATAGTGAGCAGTTGCAGTCTAGACATCTTCACTCTAGAGGTGCCTTTAAGTGGTTTTGAGAATATTCCAAGCATCTTTAGCCACCTCACAGTTGTTTACCAATCTGAAGATGTTCTTATCTACCCCATTGAATATAGCATTCAATGCTTTAGAGTTCCCAAGGGCTAGATCCTCCTCCTCCTTGGTCCATTGTTCCCCAGCCTTCTTATCAGTTGTAGCTTCTCCTTCCTTAGTAATAACTGGATGTTCCCAGACTGTTAAAACAGCCTTCCAGGCCTTATTACCCAAAGATTTTAGGAAGGCTATCATTCGAGGTTCCAGTAGTCATAGTTGGATCCATCCAGAATAGGTGGTCTGTGAACAGATCCTCCGTCTCTATCCATAGTACCAGAAAGTAACGTCCCTAGATCTCACCCAGAACCAGAGCAGGATGCCTGCTCTGATACCAATTGAAATTTTGGTATCAAATATGAGATTTCGAAGGTAATGTCACGACACTAATATCTGAACAATACAAACAGGATAAAAGATAAAGAACAGTAATGCAAGAGACACAAGCAATTATTAACCCAGTTCGGTGCAAACTCACCTACGTCTAGGGGCTACCAAGCCAGGAAGGAAATCCACTAAACAGAATTAGTTCAAAGGCTCTCAGTAAACAACTTCAAGTTACAGTATTTTCACCTAATCTCTACCCGTGTGACTTCTACCTAAGAACTCTTAGATATGAGATCCTACTCACTTCCCCTCAATCACAGCAGTGATATAAAACAAGAATTACAATGAAAATAAGACACTCTTCAAAGACACATACTTGATCTTTCTTAAAAGCTTCAATCAAGTAAACACACAATCATGATTCAAAGCTTAGAGTGGACAAATTACAACTCAAAAATCAGTCCAATTCAATCATCTATGGATGAATGAATGGCTTACAATACACACGACCACACAAGACTCAAACCCTTATTCTCTCTCAATATTTCGCTTGTTATTTCTTGTGTGTAAAACCAGGTTTTCCATGTCCTTTATATAGAAGTGTTTGGCTGGGCTTGGACATCATAAAACCCTAAAACTATTTTCCATTCATATCTTCTCATGACAGTTGATTATATCTCGTTGGAAAATAAGTCAATCTGGTTGTAATTACTGATTGAGGGCGCGTTCGATCATTACATCAATCACACATAGATTAGCATAAAAAACGCAATCACATAATACATAACATTCAGACTGATCGTTCTGTATACAGATGTTATGACACCGGGTCTGACATCTCAGTAAAATCCTGCATATTCACATTTTAAACACCCTGCAGGTACATGTTATCTTATGTCAAGACAACCCTTGGGACAACTTGTGAACACTCTAGGTTTTACCAAAATTGCTGCCAACATATAGAACCAACAAGATAAATGTCTATGGGCCCAATATTGAACTGGACAAGGATGACACGGTCTATGCCTTGTGTTCAATATAGACATAAGGGCAAAAGGATAATTGTACACATAAGTATTATCACAGAAGGATTTGTCAAATCACATGACATTTTCGTGTCTTGGGTAGCAGGGATGTGTTGCTAGATACCGCTCACTGTTTATTATGTTAAATGCGTGATTTAATATAATTGCCAATACCGCGAAAACCTACAGGGTCACACACAAAAGGACCGATTGATGAGAGATAGAGTAACTAAGGAATACCGTAATGTACAATGCACTTAAGTGAATTGTAGAACATCGTAAGGTACGGTGTACTTAAGTAGAACACGAAATATGGTAGGGTACCATGCGCTTAAGTGATTTTGGCATATTATAAGATATGGGCCACATACACTTGAGTGGGCTTTTTAGCTTGTAGCCCACACAAGTGGTTCTATAAATAGAACCCTTGTGCAGAAGCATTAGTGAAGTTGCAATTTCGTTTCTCTCTCTCTCTCTCTCTCTCTCTCTCTCTCTCTCTCTCTCTCTCTCTCTCTCTCACTCACTCAAAGCCTTTATTCGTAGCAGCTAGCACTGAGATTGAAGGAATCCGTTCGTGTGGACTGAGTAGAGGCGTTGTCATCGTTCAACGTTCGTGATCGCTCCGTAGATCTGCATCAAAGGTTACAATTGTCACAAGAGGTAACGATTCTATCACTGATCATGCCCATTCGTAAGGATCACTAAAGGAGAAATTTTAAATTCCACTGTGTTTTGGATCGCTCTTCTCCTTCATTGGTATATATCGGTTGGATTTGAATTCCTCACCGAGGATATGTACCTATGCGACTCACATCATGTAACTTACACATAAGAAGGTTCAACATCTAAACCCCCACAACATTTCCAGACCGGTTACTCACAACCCCTTACCTATCAAAATTATCGGCCCATTGATGCTAGGGGAAATATACCCGAACATATCGCATGCTCGAAGATACAACAGAGTCGCCATCGAACTTTATTTATTCTAGAAGGAAAGGGAAAACATCGATAAAACCCGGGGGAAAGAGATATGTTGGGTAAGGAAGTCGGTTATGCAAGGGGAAGGTATTAACACCCCAAACATCCATGGTACTCCATGGGAACCGCTTTAATTGTTCTTGCTCGAATGGGTGTGACATCTAAAGATTACTCGCAGAGGAATGGGAAAAGGAAAGAAATAGATAACGTGCTCGGTGAGGATTAGGGCCCTCATGCCTACGTATCCTCATAGTGCAATGAGGAATTCATAGCTTCGTAGTTCAAGGAACTAGAGGTGGGAGATGAAAAGAAGTGTGATCAAAGTATGGTATTAACCAAAGGATAGTGTTTGGAACTCCAACAAGGGTGAAAAGATGAACCCAAGAGTAAGGTGGCTATTACCAGTACGCGGGTTAGTAGGACCGCCACTATAGGGTAAATCCGAAAAGGCGAAGAAATAAGTGTTTGTGCACAGTCCCAAACATCTTTTGGTTCACAAGGTGACGCAAGAAGGAGCACAGAAAGATAGTGTATTTGGCTCAAATATCTTGTATATCACGTGGAGTGAAGGAAGGTAGAATATGAGTGTATTATGGAGATGAACGGAACGAAGTGATCGAGGTCACAAAATTGAATGTTTGATAACAAGTGACTGGAGAAGTATTGTCTGAAACCGGAAGGTGAGAGTGTATTGGAATCCATAAGAGAAATGAGATTAGTACCATAGAGGGAAACAACTTTAACCAATACGTGGATTAGTAGGACCACCACTATGGGGTGATTAGCCAAAAAGGAAGGAATTAAGTGTTTGAGCACGGTCCCAAACAACTCTAGGTAGAAATGCAGACTTTACATTATACGTCCTAAAAGGGTGTATATGGAATTCCAAATAAAGTGGTATTTCTGATCTCAAAGGAATATTATATCACTGGGTGAATGATTTATGATCGAAGGTAGATATTGGATAGTGAAAGATATGAATGGTGCCCTAAGGCGAAAGGAGGAATAATTAGAAGTATGCTCGCCAAGGATTCGCATCCTCGTGCCTACGTATTCTCATTGTACAATGAAAAAATCAGAGCAATCGTAGTTCGGAACCATGAGAATAGAGAGAGAGAGAGACATACAGTGATGAACAGTATAATTTGTACCAACAGAATGGTATCAAAAGGTATTTGTCCTAGCAACAGGGACTCATAAGACAAACCCAATTTTAGAGATTAACTGCCATGAAACAAGGAGAGAGATATTTGTCGAAGCAACGGGGACTCACAAGACAAACGCCACTTCAAGGAATGATTGCAGTACTATATAGTATAAGGAATAGTGTATCATTGGATGGGGAATGAGCAATTCGAGATCAACGAAAGATAGTATCTTGGATCCAAGAAGGAGATAGACTCTGAATCAAAGAGCAAGATAGGCATTTACCAGTATGTGGGTTAGTAAGACAACCACTATAGGGTAAAGCCAAAAAGAAAGTCTGAATGAATTATTTGGGCGTAGTCCTAAACAACTCTCGATTGATGAGGTGGACTGTCGTTAAATCGTCCTAAAAGGATAGACAAGGAGTCCAAGTAGAAGTATGATTGATCTCAAAAATATGATATTTATAGAATGAATGAATAATGATTGATTGATAAATAGGGTATAAATAGATAAGGTAGCTCGCGAAGAATCTGGATTCTCTTGCCTACGTATCCTTATAGTGTAATAAGGAAATCAGAGCTTTCGTAGTTCATCCCACTAGGGCTGAAAACAAGGTGATTGAGGAGGCAAGAAGAAATGATAGAATGATTGAATGAAAGAATGGAGTATACTTGATAGTTGTTGGATGAGAATCACACTAAAGTCTATGAGTAAAGGTGGATACGATAAGCAACGAGTCAAACGTCTCGCACCCAAAGATATCCAGACTGAGTGTAGGAAAGCTCCAGTCTCATTCTATCCTTACTACTTAAGGCTCATGGCATGTAATTCTCATCCTAACTTTCAAATGGAGATATGAGAATCTTTTTTGTTATTTCTTGTATTGATGAAGACCTTATCAATCGTTCGATTCGAATTGCACTAAGGTCTATGAATAAAGGTGGATACGATGAGTGCTGGGTCATTCGTCTCATACCCAAAGATATGGGGGTAGGAACTCTCCAGTTCCACTCCTTCTCTATTGCTTAAGGCTCGTGTCGTACAACTTGATTCATGATTGATAAGTTGTTGATGTAGTCCTTTCTTTTCTTTGTGAAGAGAGAGAGAGAGAGAGACTTGCCAATTGTATGATTAGAATTGTGCTAAAGTCTATGAATAGAGGTGAATACGATAAGCATTGGGTCATTTGTCCCATACCCAAAGATATTCAGAATGGGGGTAGGAATTCTCCAGTCTCATTCCTTCTTTATTACTTAAGGCTCATGCCACACACTTCTAACTTTGATTTGACAAGTTTTTGGAGTTTTCACCTTTGAAGCAGTTGTATAATCCGCTGCTTGGTATGACTGAGGATGCCTTGACTGAGAATCTGACTTGAGACTTCGAGCTCCACAACTTAGAAAAAAAGTCTTATTAAGTGACAAATGGTCTTTTGGTCACTCAAATTAGACTGTGGGATTATACAAGTTCAAAGGATTTAATTGATCAAAATTTATTTTGATCAATTTGAATAATGGATTTGATTTGATTTGAGAAACTAGGTTAGAACCTGATCTAATGGTTAGATTTAGTTGGAAAACTAGGCTAAACCTAATATAAAGGTGAGGATTGTTAGAGTCTATCCTAAGGGATCATGCGTTGGTTAATCATAGCTTGATTAAAAATTCTATGTTAAAATCCTAAGGGAGCATGTTATGGTTAATCTTGATGAAAAATTCTATGTTAGAATCCTAAGGGAGCATGTGTCCATATGGTTAAAACACCAAAATCACCCTTAAAGGGTAAAATGGTCATATCATAATAATATCTAATTATGAGCACAAATTGAAATCTGATCAAAACCTAACCATAGCCTAAAGTTAAACGAATTCTAAAACTGTTTTGATGTTAGAAATTAAGCTAAATCAATTTAAACTTTAAAAACCATTAAACTCTAGAAAAACAAGTAAACTCTAAAAATCAATTAAATTCTATTTCTTAACCTAATTAAAATAAAAATACTACTAAAATGCACATTTTTATATCTATTTAATGTGTATATTTTTTTTATGCTTAAAAGATGACAACTAATTTGTCCCTGCCAGGGAGTGTAGCAATGCGAATGAGGGTATATTTAGCAAATCCTAAGGCCCATTAACCCTTTCAAAAATGGCCAAAAGTAACCAAGAGAAAAAAGATGGAGTAAGTGCAGTAATAGGGGCGGTGCAGGCCACAGGCCCGACCCAAATCTACTATTACTTGAGAAGACCCATTCTATTCCAAATGACGTTGCTTCAGCTGACTGCTTGAAGACTGCCTGCCAATCGTTGGTGTTGGTGATCGCGTGCCACGGAAAGTAACAATTTTAATGATACTAGAAAGGACCTTAGAGCACCATGTTCCAAAATGTTAGAAAGCTGCAATCCCTTGTTAAACCTTGAGCTAAATCGTATTCCTCTGATTACTCTTCCACGAATGTGCGCCCTTCTTCGAATCAGGTACCAATTCGTTACCAAAACAAAGCAACAAACGCGATTCCGACGACATTCTGAGCATAGGTTTGGCCAAGAAATTTCACGAAATTGTGTTACAGCTAAATAGTTCTTTTCTAATGGAGAATACAGCTGTTTGAATGTGCTGTTCTTCACCAACACACTTCTCACACGGTAACAGTGCACACCGACTCGCTCTGCGGTCTGCGGCTTAACTTAGTTTCAGATTATGTTTCGCTTTTGGTTTAGAATTCTGCAGGTTTCCTTCCCTCAGCTTATTTGCATTCTAGAATAACCTTTTGATTCCAAATTTCCATGAGATGATGAATGAATTTAGTACCAGAAGCATCATCAAAAACAGTTTCTTCAAGCTTGCTTTGTAAAGGTCAGTGACTTCACTGTTATGAATGACACTAACTGAACCGAAATGGTAACCCGAAACACAAGGTTGGATGCCTTTCAATATGAATCAACCTTCAATTGGGTAAAGATCAAGACCGACTTAAAGTTTCGGGCAATCGACATAGTTTTGTAAAGTTTTGGTAATGATACCGAAGCGGGCGACGGTATGAAGAACATGGAGACCGAACCAGCGCCCTTTGACCGTATTGTTGAAGATCATAGAGATCTAGATACATACGCAAGAAATTTGCAGAATCACCATAGATGAGATGACGACGATGTCGTATTCATCACGAGGCTTTCTACTTCGTCGCTAACGATGAGGTTTTGGAAAGGGGTGTGTGTTTGTAAATAACAGTCTGAGCCAAATCCATTTGTGAGGCCAATAGAGTCAGATTGGGTTCGCCATTAGTCACATGATTGACGATGGCAGTTAACATAGTGAGGTCAAAACCTCCTATCATAGAAATTCTACTTGGGTCTCTTTGTTGGAGCAATAGGCATAATTCTGGAACAGGATTGTCATTCACCAATCGCGTGCCAGGTGTATGATTAAATACTTCACCCAAATTCTGTTTTTTAATTTTTTCCTTATTCTATTGGGTTTGATTTCCTTTACGATGCTTGTTTACGGTTTCATTGTTTTAGATCTTTGACGGATTCTTATAATAATCATGATTCCTCAATCGGGTTTAGTAAGGGTCGTGGTAGTGGTTATTTGAGTTTTATGGTGAATTTGCTCGGGAATCTATTTATGAATATGGTTTTGTAATGAATTCAAGTCTAAGTGTGAATGAATTTTCTTCTTGTGATTTTGAGGTCGAGTTTCGGTATTGGTGAAATACTGAATTTTCTATGGTTTGTGTTCATGGCGAGACTTGAATTCCCACGGTAAACGTCCATACAAAACGAAAAGCAAGGAAAAATCAAGCATACAAAGATAGATCTAGCAAACAATTGAGAATGCACAAGCAAGCAAGAATTCATGAAATGATACAATTTAAGGCTTACCGATCGGAGACCCTCTGATGGTTCTTCAATGGCGGCGCAAACCCAATACGGTAAGAAACTATTCAATTCCTTTTCATCTCTTCTTCAACCCCTTTTATTTCTTCCGTTGGCTTTCTTGCGGTTGTTGATTCTTTTTCCTCTTTTTCAATTCTTGAATCATGGAAATCTATGATGTGAAGTGTGAAGGGGGTTTATGCTCGAGTTGATTGAAGTTTCAATGTGAAGCTTTAACAACCATGGATTTGAGATCTAATGAGGGAAGGTTGAAAAAATGGAGAATGAAGAGTGAAAACTTGGGAGAAAGTGAAGAGTGAATCCAATCCAAAAAAGTGAAGTCCCCTTTTTATGAGTGAATGATGAAAGCTTATATAGACTAGGTGAGGGGTGCATATTGATTAGAGATTAATTGGGGATGTTTTGGGCACTTTGGGCAATTGCGCAAAGTAGTTAGAAGTTAGTTTGTTAATTTGTTAGTTTGTTAAAATGAAATTCACTTGCCCGATTTGGTTGATTAATATGAGTTGGGTTAAAATGTCAAATGAAATGGAAATTCAAATGAAAATATGGAATGGAATGTTATTCAAATGAAAATGAAATGCTGTTAAAAATGAAATGATGTTAGAAATGCAATGCTGTTAGAAAAATGCAATGCTGTTAGAAATGCAATGTTGTTGGAAATTGCTTGCTGTTAGAAATTGTTTTAAAATGAAATGCCAGTGGAACTGAAATGTAGGGAAATTATCATGCCATTGTTGATCAAGAATAGGAATTATTAGCATGTTGTTAAGCAAATTATTTTGGTTGTGAAGTTATGGCTTGACTTGTTTTATTGTGATCATGTCATGAACATAGGTGATAAACCAAGTTAGATTGCTATGGAGTATGGCATTGTTATTGTGATGAGCTTGAGTTGATTTTATGGTTCGCTTGAATTGCGGAATATAGTGGGTGTAGTTGAAACTTGAATGATGTATATGCCATGACTTGAAATGAATGTGGATCTTGAAACATGATTTTCTTGGTTTTGTAGGTACTTCCATGGAAAAGGACATAGTTTGGCCTTGAAGAAATATGAAGCAAGAAGTGTATGACCATAAAGATGATGAAAAAAGATGGATTGTTAATGCTAGAATCACATGTTATTTCATTAGAGTATTTCTCACTAAAAAATGTACATGGCATTCATAAGAATCACTTTTACACTCTCCATACATGTTTCCTTATATGAATGGTTTTGTAGGTGCCTTATATGAATTCCATGAAAGAGTTGTGGATGAATCTTAAGTTATAAGTCAGGCGAGAAGCAACAAATGGAGGGAAAATTTTGGGGTACAACACCCACAAACAGACAAACCTACGACCTTAACATGCCAAACACCCAACCACAATACCAAGAGTATCCCCCATACCACAACCAACAAGAAGATCATCATCAAGGAACCCAACATCACTATGAACCCAACACATCACCCTACCATAGTTGCCCTAACCAAAACACCCAGCAATCATTTAACACCAATCGTCCCACCTACTATAGCCAAGAAGCTCAAACATCACAAAACCAAAACATGCAACAATCATATGACTACCAAACACCACAACAACCATTTCAACCTTTCCTCGAGGCATCATTCACACCAATGTCTCCCTTTAATCTTCACGACCGTCCTCTAATAACTCAAACACAACCCAACTACTTTGGCATGGGTCACGAACTCAAATATGGCAGTAGCACTTCATTGCATACAAAGGACTACATGGATTTGTCTGAATATATTAGAGAATCTTCTACAGGTGGTGGTGATGTTCCTGGGTCCTCAAATCTTCAAACACCTGGGATGAATCATCAACACGGGTTAGGGCCACGCGTTCAGGTAGCTAGGAGATGTGGTACCGGAGGTCGGTTGAGTCATCCCGGTAAACGACATTAGTATTTTTGTTATTCTTATGTAAACACATATTAATATTAATATCAATTGGTACGATTTCAACTTTTAAATAAAATGTTCGTTATTTTCAAAAAAACAAATTACACAACACACACAGGCGGCAGACCAATTGGTGTATCCTCTCATTCCTTACACACAGACGCCAATTAGATTGGCAACACTAGGTGCAGAAGCAAATTCAATTGGCGACTCCTCTTTAAATTTAAGGGTAGGCGCAAATTGACCCGACACACTTGCTTCAATATGGGGTAGTTTGGGAAATCATCTTAAATATGAGTTATTTTGGGATTTTTTTGAAAAACTGGGTTATTTGGGTAAACAATTCACAAAATTTTTGAAAGACTAAAATAAATTGATTGTTTTGATATTATTCAACAAGACAATTATGGATTTTTCATATGTATTGCAGGGGCGTCAGATAGAAATCTCAACTTTATATGAAGTGTACTAAAGGACTGAACCAACCCAAATACTCAACGTTAAAGAAAATAAACAAGCAACAATCTCTTTTCTATTTTCAAAAATTTATACAAGAAATACTTTTAAAAAAGGCTCATTTATTTTCTGCTTTTGAAATAATAATAAAAAATTATGAAAAAGTTGTTGGTGCGCAAGATAAAGAAGATGAAAATGGTGAAGATGTGTGTGTGTGTGTGTCTGTGTGTGTGTGTGTGTGTGTGTGAGAGAGAGAGAGAGAGAGAGAGAGAGAGAGAGAGAGAGAGAGAGAGATAGAGAGAGAGAGAGATAGAGAGAGTGAGAGAGAGAGAGAGAGAGAGAGAGAGAATGAAACTAACTTGTTATTAAAATTTTGTTACACTGAATTCTAGAAAACCTTAACAAACTTAAACCAAGATTTAGCTTATATACACAAGCTAAATGAAATTCAAATGCAATCTAAAATACGCCTATAATAACTGAAATTAATTACAATCTAACATCATCTCTTAATTCATATTCAGCTAATCAAAATCAACAACACTAATTCTATCTCTCAAATGGATAAAGTGTTCAGTCTTGATTGTTTTGGTCAGAACATCTGCCAGCTGCTTCTGAGTGCTACAATGCACAACTTCAAGAAATCCATTCTGAACCTGGTTTCTTAGAAAATGAAGCTTTATGTTAATGTGGTTGCTTCTTCCATGCAACATTGGGTTCTTAGCATGCCTTATAGATGATTTATTGTCAATCATCAACTTCACTGTCTTTCTCACCTTGATCTTCAGATCTTGCAGCAAGTTCAAAATCTAAATAGCTTGACAAGAAGTCAAAGCACTTGCAATGTACTAAGCTTCATAGGTTGACAATGCAACCACTGATTTCTTCTTGAAGCACCAAGAAATAGGACTTCCCATATACTTGAAAAATATCTAGAAGTACTTCTTCTGTCAACTCTGTCTCCATACCAATCAGAGTCTGAATAACACATCATCTCTGAATAAGTTTCAACACCAGAAGGGAACAAAACTCATACTTCATAGTCCCTTTAACATACCTCAGTATCCTGGAAGCATCTTGGTAATGTGACCACTTTGTTTTGTTCATAAAACTACTCACCATTCCAACTGCGTTGCAAATGACATGTATGGTATTGTAGAGATATCTCAATGAGCCTACCAACAGTTTAAAAATTGTAGCATCTATATCATCACCCTCAACATCACAATCCAAATTGTGATTTGTTTTAGCATGTGTGATTGTAGACTTTCAATGTGTTAGCTCAAATCTTTCAGAAGTTCAAGTTCATACTTCAGCTGATGAAAAATTATACCCTTCTCGGATTACACAATCTCCATCCCTAGAAAATATGTCATATTTCTTAGATCAGTCATCTCAAACTCATTCATCAGCACCTTCTTGAACTTAGCTATCTCATCTTAACATCTCCCTGTTAGCAATATGTCATCAACATAAAGATACACCAGAATCATATTGCTATTAGATGTATGTTGAACATAAACACCATACTCCATCTCACATTTTCTGAATCCTTAAAGCTTAAAAATGAATTAATTTTCAGATTATAGGCTCTAGAAGCTTGTTTTAGTCCATACAACGCTTTATGTAACCTGTACACCAACCGTTCTTGATTATTTTTCATAAATACAAGAGGTTGTGATAGATAAACTTTCTCTTGTAAAAGACCATTCAAAAATGAAGATTTCACATCTAAATGCACTAGAGGCCAAATCCTGTTAGCAACTATGGCAATCACCAGTTTGATCGTCACCTCAACGTAATCTAGTCCATATTTCTATGGAAATCATCTAGCTACTAACCTTGATTTGTGTTTTCCAATTGATCCATCTAGTTTTAGTTTCACCTTGTAAACCCATCTGAAACTGATGGATTTCTTGTTCTTTGGGAGCTCAGTCAACTCTGATGTCTTGTTTCTTTCTATCGCCTCAAGTTCTTGTTTCATGGCCTTCAACCACACTTTCTACTTGAGAGCTTCTTATGTACTTGCTGGTTCAGAGTCTACTAACATGGCACACTGAATGACTTCCCCTTCAGAGTCTATCTCAGTATCTTGCAACATGTCAAACTTTGCAAATTTATTTGGTATTTGTCTGATTCTTTATGGCATATGAACTTGTTTAGAGTCTTCTTATGATGTTGGACTACCTTCAGACTCTAGACCACCTTTAGAGGTTGGACCAACTTCAGAGGCATGATTACCACCAGAGTAATCATCATCAGAATCTGGATTAGAATCAGATTCACCTTCAGAGTTGGAATTGCCTTCAGACTATTCTTCAACATCAGAGCTGTCGCCACCGGGGTTTCGATAATGAGTGAATTGGACAGACTGAACGAAATAAGAAGAGTCGCCATCAAATTTTATTTGTGTGCCTCTATTGGAGAGGCGAGGGGAAATAGTCGATAAAACCCTCGAAAAGGATAAGAGCATGGGAAGCGCTAGGAAAGGTTAAGGAATCAGTCTCACAACCGAGATTAGGGTTCGGGAGTCGGTTACGCAAGGGGAAGGTATTAGCACCCCTCACGTCCATGGTATTCCATGGGAACCATTTGGGTTATTTACGTACATGGGGATTTATCTGTTATTGTTTTATTTTCAAAAGGAATGTGTGTGAAAGAGAGGGGTATTGGGTTTTTATTTATGGTGCTCGCCAAGGATTGTGGCCCTTGTGCCTAAGTATCACTCATCGAGAATGAGGAATAAGAGCTCCGTATTTCAGAGTAGAAAATGTTTGTGTGTTGGTTGATTTTACCTTTGAGAAAAGGGTTTTCAGGGTGGGTGCCCTAAGGTACAAAAAAATAGGTTTGATGGGTTGTGTTGATTTATGAAAAGAGTTTGTGATTAGATTGCACTAAAGTCTATGGGCGGAGGTGAATATTCTAGACAACAAGCCAAGCCTCTTGCGTCCAAAATAATCATAATGGGGGTAGGAATGCTCTATTCTCATTCATTATCCACCACTTAAGGTTCGTGGCGCACAATACTAATTGTAGTTATTAAGTATTTTGAATTTAGAAAAGAAAAAGCCACTTGACATTGAATCAAGGGTTTGCTTATTTGATTATTAAATTTGGCTTATGCAACATGAATACAAAGTTATCAACAAGGAAATAAAAGAGTCTCATTGTAAGGTAGCCCAAGAGAAATCCTTGTGTGTGTAAAAGTGACCTATGCTAAGCAAAGGATAATGGTCTTACAAACATGCCCCCCTAAGACGGTGTCATGCTGCCATTCTTACAATAGATATGTAAGTACAAAATGAAACCCAATTGTTTGAAATAAAGTATCACAAGGAAGTAATGGAAAAGGCTCAAAGCAAAGGTCCTAAATGGGATCCCCTAAAGTATAAGTTGATTAAGTACCATGACTTGTTTTTGGTCTTATAATTTTATCATGTTTTTGTTGATTCTATGGGTATGATAACAATGAAGTAAAAATAATATAATAAACATACATGATGGAGTTTTTACAATGAGAATGATGGTTAAGAATACTTGAATGTAAATTACATAAAGTAAATAACAATGAATAGTAATAATGATAACAATAACATAAAGTTAGTAGGATTAGGTTAACAAGTCAATATGATAAAAAATGAGTGTAAAAGGGTTAGTGTATAAGTATAAACCAAATGAAACAACAATGTATCGGAAGAAATCACAATTTAACAAGGTAAGACTTATCCATAAATTAAATGACCAAGTTATTTGAAATAGGGGCAACCTATCCATGCTTCAAAGTACCATTGATGAACACTTGACAATCCAATGGTAGGTTTGAAGTGTGGAAAGTTTTAATCAACCCTAATCCAAACATGCGATGACTTAAATGGATTTCATTAGTCCTTAAATTCAAAACCTCAAAAATCCATAAAAAATAATCCAAATGAAATAAAACAAGCCACCATTAAATTTTAGAGGCAAAATTAAAGGGGGTTTGTGTTCAACACATTTGCAAAATAGTAAAAATGGAAGGGTTAAAAAATAAAATCAAAAGGATAATAAAATGGAAAATAAATAAATAAAATAACACAAGTATGAAAAAAATATGGTTAGGATGCACACGCTAGGGGTCGAACCTCTGACCTTGGGGTCATGGGGGGATCAACCTCCTCACCCATTGGGCCACAAGCCCGATTATGATATGAAACAACACTGAAACAATAAAATAAAGAAATAACATTTAAATATGGTTTGCGTGCCCAACAACCAATCACAACAGACACTGATTTAGGTTGAATTAAAAAAAACATGCGAGGTAATGACCACAATGTCGTCTTCAACCTCGAATCATCCAAAAATCGAACCTTAAAAACACGCGTTTTTAGTCAGATTTTTCCCTGGAATCATATTCCCCAATCAAAAACAAACTAACCTCCACACTGATGAGCCATTGATTGGCTCTGAGTATGGAGTTCTTGTGCATAAACCAGATGAACAACCTTTCCCTAATTTAAAAATTAAATGGTGGAAATAGAGTAATCAACACTATAAGGTTATGTTTAATGATCAGAGATGAATTTCGAGTCAAGTGGTAACTTGTTTTAGAGATGGAGGTGAGTGAAACTACGTGATCAGAAGTTGCTCAGGAGAGTTTTCCGACGGTTTGGCTCAGATCAGGCGAGGCTTAGGGAAGGGTGATGAAGTGTTTGGGAAGCTTGAGTGATGTGTGGTGAATGTTTCTAGGTGGTTGTTTAGGGTTGAAGAGCTCTGGAAATGAAACCCCGATGCTCTGTTAATGGAGGTTTGACTCAAATTTTCAGAATCTATTTGGGGCCTTTTTCAGCGTGTTGGGCAGTGAAACATCTTCACCTATTTATAGGGAATGTGTGTGGATGGTTTTGGGGGGAGTTTATGAAGGTTTGAATAGAATTGGCATGTTAGATGTTTAGTGTTGACTTGGGGAACACTTAAACATCTACCTTATGCGGTTGTTTGCAATGCATACAAGTTTGTTTTTATCCTTAGCATGGAACTAGAGCAACTAAGAGCAATGAGAAGGCCTGCTACAAAATTAGCTTTTTGCCATTTTGGGCAAAAGCTGATTTTTGCACATGATATCGATTTTTATGTTTGAGGAGGGTTTCATGTGCAAGTCGACTTCCAAACCTACCATAATAACATTTTCAAAGTGTTGGTGGACCATTGGGATCATAAGAATGAGATAGAGGACTTGGTATGTTAAATTGCAAAATCTGACTGATGTGCGTCTGGCTTGTGCACCATGGCAAGTCAACAACTTTGAACCAAGGTTAAATAAAATTGGCTCGTATAGTTTGCTTCAATTTTGAGAAATTTGTTCTTTTCTATGAACTTGATTGAATGCAAAAAGAATCAGATCAAAGGGTTTGTGGTTTGGAAATAGCAATGTGTCAAAGTAGTGATCATGACATGATTTTAGGGCATGGTGGGCATGTTGGACCAACTTGGCTAATAGAAAAATTTAACCCCGTACTCAATGAATTAGGTCTTGAACCTTGAAACAAAGTTGGAGAGAAAGTTATTTAGGACATTTGGCTCAAAGTGGAATTTAAAAATCTTGCAAGATGAGAAAATTATGGTCTTTGGAACTTCCCATAGGCCATTCTTGCTAAAATGTGACCAACCAACATGACCTAATTTGGTGATTTTGTGATTTCTTGCTTTTCAAGGAACAATGATGGATGTTTTGAATTTATATGATCATATAATGATGGGAAATGAAGTTTAGGCCTTTGTGGAATGATTTTATGTCAAATTGGTGGGTGGATCAAGTCATGGAAGGTTGAAAAATCATGTATTAACCAAATACTTGTAACATGGATGGAATGGATGTTAAAATGGTTAATTTTGATTGAAATGGCCATGAAATGATGTTGGATGAGTATTAGGGTGATTGGATGGCCATAAATGAACAAGTTCAATGACCAAAGGATCCTCAAACTAGGGTTTCTTGAGCCATAAGTTTCATCAAGAACCATGGTCATGTGAATTAGGCTTTGAGATGTCGGGGTCAAATTGAGATGTTCACATGGAGCATGAACAAACTTTGGATTTGAAGGGTACTTAATGGCATAGTCAAGATCCATGGTGAGTCATGACTTATACAAGCCAAAGTAAGAGTTAAGAGCTAGGGTTTGGTCCTTGGGCGACCAGATGAATCTTGAAGCTTCTTCAAAGGAGACTCACCACCAAAATTGGACCTGGGGAGTGAGTGATATATCTTGAGTGTTCCTATAAGATTTGTGGGATGCTTGAGGATGAGATTAGGGTGAAGGTGGCTTGGGCACACCTCAACATGATCAGAGGATCTTGAGGTTTTGCAGATGAATCCCATGCCTTGAGCTTGTGGATTATTGTGATCATTAAGTACAAATGAATATGAGATGATATGCATGAGATGTATGCTTAGGTTTTAAGGCTTAAGAAGAAGATATAGGTAGGGAAAATTTGAAGGTATGACAGTTTCCCCTACTTAATCTTCTCGGACCTGAAGGTATGGATAACAACGACTTCTAATGGATTCATGGTAGGAGGGGACTAATACTATTAAGAGTAACCAAAATTTTTCTTTTGTTGAGGATAATGGTGTTATGAATTGATTCGTTTAGAATTATGCATGGTTATACCTAGCAAGGTGTGGTGACGATTCTTAGCGACAACTAGAATACCCGACTATGTGAGGGGAAGAAGTCATTCAGTGACGATTCTCAGCGACGACTGGAATACCTTACTTGAACAGGGATAAACTTCTCAGTAAGGTACATTGATGATTCGTAGCGACGACTAGAATACCTGACTCTGCTGAGGAAAATACAAAAAATCAGTGATGATTCCTAGCAACGACTGAAATACCTAACATTGTTGGGGAAAAAGAGCATATCAATGATGATTCCTCGCGAAGATGGGAATACCTGACTCATGTTGGGGAAGAAAGTTCAAAGATGATTATTAGATTTGGCTATGAATTGTATGACTCGGCTTGGGGGAATGAGCCCAAAATACCCCATGTTTAATAAAAAGCGGAGATTCCAATGACGAATCTTAACAACAGTTAAGAAAATATGACTCTGCGGGGATGAAAACACGGTGATGACTCTCTAGGTATAGAATGAGTGTAGTGACAATTCTTTTAGCAACAACTAAGAGTACCTGACTCTTCTGGGAAAGCCAATTGAGAGAAAATGACGGTTTAGTGATGATTCCTAGCAACGCCTAGGAATACCTGACTCTGTTTGGGGAGACATTGAAAATTGACTTTATTGGGGAGTATTCCTAACAACGGTTGGGAGAATACGAATTTCGGTGAATCAATTGAGTATAAGTTTTCATAAGATACTGATGATGTGATGTTATGTATGCAAAATACCGATGCATGTTCGGGTTTCTGTAGGGGGATTATGTAAATGCAAGGCTTGCAAGTTGTGCCAAGTATTATTGGGCTTAAAATTTTAGGGAAATATGTGATTTCTCGGTACCGGATAATTGGAATTTGATATCCAAGCAAACACTAGGTGAAATAGCTAAGGATTTCTGTCGGGGAAGAATTGATTGGCCAAGTCCACGGGACCGTGTGGCGCTTTCAGGTGGGGATACCAAACATGTTTTTGGTTACCTTTAGATATTTATGAAAGAGAAGTAATTCAATGTTGTTTCCCTTAAAATTTTTGTTTGAAAAAGGTTGTTTTTATCAAGAAATTTCCAAGGTAATATCATTTTGAGAAAAAGTCATATTTCGCAGACAAAGCAGGAAAAGTAAAAATGTTGAGCACGTACGGGGGAACTGATATTATTGATAAATGTCCCAAAAATGAGTGATTTTGTACAAAGAAGCAATTCCTAAAAGAGGTGATTGCAAAAAGAAATTGAAAAACTATAATGGCAATGAAACATCTCGGATTTCCACCAAATTCCAACTTTGCTATAGTCTTTATGCCTTTGGCCATCTTTTACTCTCGCTTTCAGAGGGAGAGTGACTGGATTGACTTGTTGGGGAAGCCACTGGATTGACTTGCTGAGGAGTGAAGAAATATTCTTTGCGGGATGTAGCCTCTCGCTTTTATTAAATCCCTAATTTTTGCCTAGACCGTCCTTTCGGGTTTTCAGTCTATCGGGATACCTATTTTTGCATAAGTCTCCTTTTCGGGTTTTCAACTTATTAGGTTCTCTCTTTTTTTCCTTTTTTTTTTCAAGCGTAGTATTTTTTGACTGCATCTGCATCCATGGGGGATGGAAGATCTTCACCATCCATAGTTGTAAGGATCAAGGCTCCTCTAGAGAAAACCTTTCTTACAACATATGATCTTTCATAATTTGGTGTTCATTTACCCCTTGGATCGGTGTGAGTGGGCAGAATCATCTTCAATAAAAGGTCTCCAACCTCGAGGCTGCTGGGGAAAATCGTCTTGTCATGTGCCCTTTTGATGCGCTTTTGATAAAGCTGGTCGTGGCAGATGGTTGCCAAGCGCTTCTCATCAATGTGGTTCAGCTGGTCAAATCGAGCTTGAACCCACTCGGCTTCATCAAGCTTGATGTTGGTCAAAATCCTCAAGGAAGGAATATTTACTTCAACAGGCAAGACTGCATCCATGCCGTACACGAGAGAGAAGGGAGTTGCTCTAGTGGAAGTGTGTATTGAGGTATGATAGCCATGTAAGGCGAACAAGAGCATTTCGTGCAATCTTTGTAGGTTTCCACCATCTTTTGTACGATCTTCTTAATGTTTTTGTTAGCTGCCTCAACAGTGCCATTCATCTTAGGCCTATAAGGCGATGAGCAGTGGTGGTCAATTTTAAAGCTTTGACATAACTCTTTCATCACCTTGTTATTGAGGTTAGATCCATTATCAGTAATTATCTTGTTAGGTACCCCATAACGGCAAATGATTTCTTTCCTGATGAATCGAGCCACCACTTGTCTGGTAACGTTGGCGAATGAGACTGCTTCCACCTATTTTGTGAAATAGTCAATGGCTACAAGGATGAAATGGTGTCCATTTGGCGCAGTTGGCTTTATGCATCTGATTATGTCAATGCCCCACATGGAAAAAGGCAAAGGTGATGTCAATGTGTTAAGTGGTATTGGCGGTACATGGATCTTGTCAGCGTATATCTGGCACCTGTGGCGTGTTTGGACATGGCGATGACAGTCAACCTCCAAAGTCATCCAATAATAACTGGCCCTCAAGATCTTTTTCATCATGGTGTATCCACTAACATACGTTCTAAAAGATCCCTCATGGATTTCCATTATGATTTGGTTTGCTTCTTGCTTGTTCACACATCTTAGTAAATTCGAATCATAATTTCTCTTGTATAATACCCATCCACTTAAGAAGAACTTGGAAGACAGTTTTCGAAGGTACTTCTTATTAGTTATGGATGCATCCTTAGGGTATTCTTGGCACTCTAAGAATCTGATTATGTCATAGAATCAAGGATAATCGACAGCTTCGTCTTCGGCCGCCAAACAGTAAAAAGGCTCGTCCAAGTAGTTGAGGCAAAAGGATGGCGCTTCATTCTTCCACTTGACATTAAACATGGATGCCAAAGTTTCCAGGGCATTAGCTAGTTGATTATATTCTTGAGGGATGTGATGGAATGTGATCTCATCAAAGTATGGGATCAATTTCAATACATGCTCCTTGTAAGGGATGAGTTTGTGATCTCTAGTATCATAATCTCCTTTAACTTGGCTAATGACCAAGGATAAATCTCCATAGACTTTAAGGATTTTGATCCTAAGATTAATTGCAGCTTCAATACCGAAGATACACGCCTCGTGCTCTGCCATATTGTTTGTACATTCAAAACACAACCTTACGGTGAAGGGGAGGTGAAAACTCGTTGGGGAGGTAATAACAGCCTCAATGCCATTGCCATGAGCATTAGAAGCTCCATCAAAAACCAAGGTCCATCGGGATCCAGGCTCGGGTCCTTCCTCGGGGTCGAGGATGTTGCAATCCCTAATCAACATAATATCCTCATCGGGGAATTCGAAGCGCATAGACTGGTAGTCTTCCAAGGGATGATGTGCAAGATAGTCGGACAATACACTCCCTTTGATGACCTTTTGAGGGACATGTTGGATGTCATACTCGGTTAAATCCATTTTCCATCGAGCTACCCTACCGGTTAGAGCAGGCGTCTCAAAGATGTATTTGACAGGGTCCATCTTGGAGATTAACAGTGTTGTTTGGGTGAGCATGTACTGCCTCAAGCATTTGGCATCCCGAGCTAGTGCGCAGGAAGTCTTTTCAAGCATCAAATATCTACTCTCGCAATCAGTGAATTTCTTGCTTAAGTAGTATATTACGTGTTCCTTTCTACCAGTCTCATCGTGTTGGCCAAGGACACATCCCATGGATCCTTCGAGGATGGTGAGGTATATGATCAATGGTCTACCCCCCATAGGAGGAATCAAAACAGGAGGTTCTTGTAATTACTCCTTGATCTTCTCAAAAGCTTCTTGGCAATCATCGTTCCAAATGACTGCTTGATCCTTTCGAAGAAGTTTGAAGATCGGCTCATAAGTGTCCGTAAGGTGAGATATGAGCCTAGAAATGGAGTTCAATCTACCTACGAATCCTCGAACTTTCTTTTCTGTTTTGGGTGGAGGCTAACTTGTATGGCCTTCACTTTCTCGAGATCTACCTCTATGCCATGTTGGCTGACGATAAAACCTAGAAATTTGTTGGATCTTACCCTAAACGTGCATTTGTTGGGATTAAGCCTTAATTTGAACTTTCTTAGCCTCTCGAATAACTTTTTTAGATTGACAAGGTGTTCCTCTTCAGTTTGAGATTTGGCTATCATATCGTTAACGTAGACCTCGATCTCTCTATGAATCATATCGTGAAAGAGAGTGATCATGGCACATTGGTATGTGGCTCCAATGTTATTTAATCCAAAAGACATGATTTTGTAGCAAAAGGTTCCCCATGGGGTTATGAAAGTGGTTTTCTCCATATCTTTCTTGAGCCATTCAAATCTAGTTATAATGGGAGAAACCATCCATAAAGGAGAAAACAAAGAACTGGGTGGTATTGTCCACTAACACATCAATGTGAGGTAGTGGGAATTCATCTTTGGGACCCACTCTATTCAGGTCTCTATAATCTACACACATTCTTACTTTTCTGTCCTTCTTGGGTACAGGTAGAATGTTGGCAATCCATTGGGGATAATTAGAGACGGCTAAGAAACCGGTGTTAAGCTATTTTTGTACCTCCTCCTTGATTTTCATAGCCATGTCAGGAGGGGTCCTTCGTAGATTTTGCTTCACGGGAGGGCATTCTTCTCTAAGAGGCAGATGGTGGACTACGATATCAGTATCGAGGTCGGGCATATCTTGGTATGACCATGCAAACACATCCATGTACTCCTTCAAGAGTTTGATTAACTTTGTCTTCACCTCGTCTTGTAGAGATGAGCCTACTCGAACCTCTTTTGCTTCTTTGCTTGTTCCCAAATTGACTACCTCAACTGATTCTTCATGCGGCTGGATGACTTTTTCCTCTTGCTTGAGAAGTCTTGCCAATTCTTCAGGGAGCTCGGCATCTTCATCACAATCCTCGTTGGTTTGATTAATCGGGTTATCAACGTCATACGAGACTATAGCAAAATTGCCATTGGTGGTTGTCGAGGGTGATTTGCACGATTTAGGGTTCATGCTTTTATTGATATGAAAGAAAAAAATGATTTGAAAAGAATTTTAAGCAAAAAAAGAAAATTGCCATTTTTGAAAAGTTAAATAATAAATGAAAGACAAGGATCATAAAATTGAATGCGAAACGTAAATTTTTCATTAATGATTAAAAAGGGAAATTCATTGAGGCCCTACAAATGGTTCCCCCATGCCTTAGGCTTAACATGAGTTCTTTTGATTAAAAGGGAAAACAAACATAGGAAGTTACATCTTAATCATTGTCAGTTCAGGCACTTCCATCATGGTCCACTTTGTGGCACCCCTTCCTTCGGTCTTCAAGAAGATCAATCTGGTATCTTTTTTCTCATCTTCTTCCAAAGCACGGAAATTCCCATCAACAAGATGATCGGAACTTGAAAAATATTTTGACAATGGGAGAACTTGTCCCTTCGTAGCCACTGGTGGAAGCTTCTTCAAGTTCTGGGAGTTGTATCTCAATCCCAAGTGATCCTTATTGTTGGGCAGCTCAAGCATTCTTCCCCACCTTGAGGGTGTCCGTTCTTTATGATAGTCAAAGCGTCTTGGAGAGAGGCCATCGGAAATTCAACATTCTTTGATTCATCCCTCGCTGGGCAAACCATTTCGACATTGATAACTTCAAACGACTGAAACAAGATTTCCTTCATTTCTCCTTCTTCTTCAACGTAACGGAAGGATGCAAGATGACTCACCATAATATCCTCCTCACCGTCTACAACAATCAGTTTATCAATGACTAAAAATTTCAACCTTTGGTGGAATATTGAAGTAACAACTCCGGTTGAGTGAATCCAAGGCCTTCCAAGTAGACAACTGTAAGCTGGATGGATGTCCATGAGAAAGAAAATGATAGAGAAGATATGGGGACCAATCTTCATAGGAAGATCTACTTCGTCGATCACGGTTCTTCTTGACCCATTAAATTCTCTCACTACAAGTTCACTTGGTTTCATTTTGAGTCCTTCAATGGTTAACTTGGAAAGGGAGCCCTTGGGCATCACATTTAGGGAGGATCCATTGTCTACCAAAACTCTTGATAGAACTGTGTCTATGCACTCAATAGAGATATGGAGAGCCTTGTTGTGATTTCTCCCCTCAGTGGGAAGCTCCTCGTCACTAAAACCCAAACTTAAACTAGTAGAGATGTTGTAAACTACTCCTTCAAACCGGCATACCGAAATATCTTATGGTATATGAGTTGTACTCAAGAACTTTACCAAGGCATCCCTATGCGCTTATGAGCACATCAACAAAGACAACATCGAGATTTTTGACGACGTTTGGTTGAGTTGCTCAACCACTCGATAGTCTCTCTTTTTGATAATGCGTAAGAACTCTTCTACTTCATTGGAGGGTCTAGGGTTTTACCTTTTCTAAGTATCATCAATTTTCTTTCCCTTTTCCAAGGTTGAAGGATTGCTAATTCCAATCGGAGGAGGCACGGGTGCAAAAATCCTTCCACTTCTTGTGACTTCGCCAGTGCCGACGATGCTGATTATTGGATCCTTAGACTTTATTGGTTCTTCTTGAATCTCCTGACTATGGATGTAGACTGAGGTGTCATACACCCATGGGAATGACTTGGTTTCATCGTATGGGAATGGTGTTGGAACTATTATTATCATTGGAGCAACAGAAATTGCTGACAGAGTTAACTGAGATAAGTTATCCGGAATTTGTAGAGGGGGAACTTCATCATATGGTATCTCGAGGGTAGACACGTCTTTGAGTGTAGAGGGCTAATCAATTAAAATAATTTCTTGATTCATCAGAGTATGAATGGAGGCCTTCAATGCCTCACATTGTTATGGATCCTTTAAGCAATGTTCATAAGTATTGGTGTAAATTGAGAATGTGTCACTTTTCATGAGTATGTGCTTTATTTTAATGAGCGGAGTCTTTAATTCACTGATAGAGGTTATCACCTTCCTTACATTGTCAAAATCTTCCATATTGACATTTTCTTTATTTTGTGGAGGCACATGATTGTTGTTCACATTCGACCAATTGGGTGCGAACGTAATTTCCTTTGAATCAATTAGATCTTGGACTTTGTACTTCAATGCTTTGCAAATTTCAATAGAATGCCCGAGAGCACCGGAATGGAATTTTCAATGGCCATTTACATCATAACCGAGAGGGAGAACCGCTGGTGGGGGTCCTAACTCCCTCAGTTGTACACGTGATCCTCTTAGTAAGTATGGTAAAATATGGCTGTAAGGCATAGGAATCAGATCAAACCTTCTTTCGGGCCTTCTTGCCCTTTGCTATTGCTAATACTGGGGTTGTTGACGTTGTTGTTATTGTTGTTGTTGTGGATATCGTTGTTATTGGTGGTGGTGGTAGCGTTGTTGTTGTTATTGTGGATATCATTTATGTTGTGGTTGTTGCTAGCGTTGTTGTTGTTGCTGTTGAGGTTGAACAAGAATAGTAAATAGTTGTTGTTGAATTGGTTTAACTGGGGCCGCGGTGTCCACTTATTGATATGGAACTTGATAGGCTGGAGTCCTTGCTCGGATGAATGTTGTTGCGTTAGTCTCGCCTTCTCTTTTCCTTCCATATGGAACAAAGGGCTTTTTTTCTATGCCGGATGTACTTGCAGAGTTTTGAATTTTGCCCATCTTGATCATGTTCTCGATCCTTTCACCGGCCAACACCAAATCAGATAAACCAGATGAGGTACTTACAACCATTCTATCAAGGAACGAGCCTTGTAGGTTGCTTATGAACATGTAAATTAATTATCTCTCCAATAGTGGTGGTTATACTCGGGCTTCTAGCTCCCTCCATCTCTGAGTGTACTCTTTAAAGGATTCCTCAGACTTTTGTGTTAAACTCTGCAACTGAGTGTTGTTCGACGCCATATCAGTGTTGTACTGATAGTGTTTTAGGAAAGCTTTGGCCATATCTCTCCAAGTACGAACATGAGTTCCCTCCAATTACATGTACCAATCTAGGGGCGCCTCACTGAGTGAATATTTGAAAAAGTGCATCAACAGTCAGTCATCATTTGAATAGGCAACCATTTTCCGATAATAGACTCTCATGTGGGTCCTAGGGTCACTATTTCCATTATACTTCTCAAAGTCTGGGACTTTAAATTTGGTCAAGATAACCACACGCAGACACCAAACACATTTCCGCTGCATCAAGACCTATGCATAAGTACTCTCCATTTCTTTAAGTTTTTCCTTAATAGCCATTACCTTTTTCTCTACCTCATGGGTCGCCGGACCAAAAGCATTATATTGGGAGGCAGCCCTAGGGCTGAAGAAAGCATCGTGTTGAGATTGACATGTGGGACACCTCCGGGTGCACCTATGTGGACTAGAGGGTCAACCCGAGGAGGAAGAATCAGAGTCTCAACCACTAGAGGAATAAGAGGATTGGCAACATTAACACACTGGTTCATGTTTTCTTGCATCTTTTCCATAATCTCTTGGCTCCTTGTGACCGCTTGGATCGTCTCCATAAGTTGCCTCATTTGGGACCTCACTCGGGATACTTCCTCTTGAAGCGCGACTTGGTTTTGTTGAAGTTTTTCCATAACGACTTGTTGGTGTCTTTGCGTATTGTACTGGAAAGTCAGCTTTGGAGAATGTTTTGATTAGAAAAGGGTGGGTGGATTATGTTTTTATGTTTTGAAAGATGCAAATGATGCATGTTTTTTTTTGTTTTTTATGTTAATACAAAGCTCTTTTAGTTAGTTGTGTTTATTCATTTCAAGAAATACTTAATGATTTACTTTCACAATCATAGATAAAGGAAAATACAATAGATAAAATCATAAAGCTTTAGTCATCCTTTGAAGGGAAATCAGATATGTCACAATACATGGAAGTTGCAAAGTACAAGTAGTGGAAACAAATAAACTAACTAGATGTCAACCATAAAAGTGACCCCTTGAGACTTGTGGAGAGCTTAATGTCGGTAATGAGTTCGGCCATCTTCTTCTTGCAGAATTTGACAAAGTGATAGATCTCCTTGGGGTATTATATGGTGACATAATCAAACCAGACTCCTTCAACTTGTCGGGAAAGTCTTGAAGGGCATAGTTAGTCAACACCGCCATGTTGGCGTATTTGTTCCTCCACTCATTATAAAGGGTTTGGAGATTATGGATGATTTCATCCCTTTGAGAAATGGTAGCTTCGGCTCCATGGAAATGATCCTCCCAATGTCTACATTTGTTTTGCAACTCCACATAGGCTTGGTCGTAGATCCCCTTCTTCAGGTTCTGGATTTGCTCGCAAGCTCGTCCAAGGTTGAACTGCTCGCGCAAGAAACTTTGGTGAATCTTTTCTCTTTCTAGTTGTTCCTTAGCTAGAAGGTACTTACACTTCTTGAGAGTGGTCCTAAGCTCAAGGATTTGGGCTTCATAATCCTCCATCGCTTCTTTCTCCATAGCGTTAGAACTCTCGATAGTCTTCTCAAGGTCCTTGATGGTTCAAAACACTTGATCTAACTTGTCGTTATGGAATTCTAGCTTAGAATTAGCTCCTCGTAGAGCTCCATCAACCTACACTCTTTGGCCTTCGACTATTCAGAGCCTCTTCTTATTATCCTCAAACTTTTCACAAACTTGCATACCATTATCTTCCAAGATGTGGTTACGTTCCTTGGCACGATTGAGTTGGACTCGAAATTGAGTATTCTCCAACTCAAGCTCTTTGATTTTGTTGGTAAGCTTATCCATGTCCTTTTGCAGGATAGGCCCGGGCCCGAGTATCAATGGGAAGGAAGAAGGGTCAAACAGAAACGACATCTTAACAACCTTAGCCCTCTCTTTTACCCACATAAAGTAGGATTCCTTGGCTAGTATGTTATTCTTACCCCCTTATTGGTCAATAAGGACTACGTTTGTCCAAACTTTTCGCACTTTCTTCATATTTGAATCGAGCAGATCCACGCTATTGACGATGAAAGGAATGAAGTCTCTTTCCTCGGGAGGACTCAACATGGCGTACCCCAATTGTCTTTTGAGTAAAAAGGGGTTGTAGTTGATACAACTTTGCGTTCCTATTAAGGGTACGTTTGGGAACCCTCCGCATATTGCAATGACTTCTTTTATATCCCACTCTCTCTTGTACCATAAAATAGAGCTAACGGAGAGAGAAGCGAACTTTTGAGGCCACATCAAATTACTTTTAGCAAAAGGTCCACATTGAGGCATGCGGACCCTCATCCATAGATGCAACATAGGAAAATGCATCCTTTCTTCTCATGCCTTGTATGAAAGGTATGATAGAAGTCGGCAAGTAGAAACGTCGCCGGATTCTTTGTTAGAAAGAATTCAACCGCCAAGTGATCCACGAACTTGTCCATATTTGGGAATAGAATAATTCCATGAATCAAAAGTGCTAAGGTTTCACTACAGAAGTCATGCCTTTCTTCCTTTAACATCTCCCAAGCATAGGCTTCGAGGAATTTTTGGGTCAAACCCTTGACGGAACCTTTAATGCCCCAATTGGCCACTAACTTGTTGGTGTTGATACCCAAGGCGAGTGAGAGCTCGGTCAAGCAGAAACCTTCTTCCAATTTGGGAAATGGGTTGTATTCTTTGATTGATCGGTTGAGGAGTCTCTCGAGGTCTTCCAAGGTTGGAGAGATTTGGAAGTCGGGGAAAGTGAAGCATCTCAAGGGGACATCGTAGTATTGGGCCATTGTAGTGATAACACCATAATCAACTTTCTCGGTCAGAAGATCTATGATGTTCCCAAAATTGGCTCTAAACTTGTTATCCTTGAGGGTTGTTACCTTTGAGCTGAGGACCTTTAATGAGTTGATGTCGGGACTCTTGAATTAGAAGGTAGAAGTGTTTTTCCTTGTTGAAGAATCCATGATTGTGTCAGTAGAAGGTCTTGTAATTATGAGATTGAACAAACGAAAATCTTAAGAGCTTTGCTTTATTAATTTGATGATGAATGAATGTATGAATGAATGATTTGTTTTATTTATTTCCACGGATTTTAGGCATGGGTTCAAAGTTTTGGACCATCGTGATGAAACATGGAGTCTAATAATGACTGCTTTGAAAATCAATGTTCTCGCTTTGTATGATCTAGGGTTTTTGAGAAATAGGGTGTAAGACACTGCCCCTAGAGTCATGGACTTCCTTGACTGTCATCCGCTTATGTCAATTTACTTACCAGACGATTGCTCTATCTAGATTATCTACTCTAAGTGAGATCTTCGTATCGACCCTTACGAGGAAGGCACCTTGGTGGCCTATACTATGTGACCATCAGTCTAGGATGGCCATGGTTAAATGTTCTACAAAGGGGTCTTAAGGTCATGGACTCTAGTAAAGGAAAGGATGCTTACACCAAAAGCAAAACGGTCATTAATCCCCTTAAAAGAGTCTACCACTAAGTGAGGTTTTCGTATAACCCTGAAGAGGAAGGCACCTCGCGAACCAATACTACTTAACCTCTCATATCTCAAGCAATCTCTCAAACTTGGGTGGAGAGTCTTTCACACATGATTTTCTTTACAATCATTATTGCTTCCAATATTTTCAGTCACGAGGCCAAAGTTACGAACAAACGGACTAACAAAGAAAGCAAACACAGGTTAGCAATAGTATATACAGGAAAAAATGACAGATAAACCTCCACGTAAGTAAAAAGAGAAGCAACCCAAACTAGGCTAGACTCGCTTAGGGAAAACCAGTCCCAAGCAGAGTCGCCACCTGTCGCCGTCGGGGTTTCGATAACGAGTGAACTGGACGAACTGAACAGAATCAGAAGAGTCGCCACCAAATTTTATTTGTGTGCCTCTATCGAAGAGACAAAGGGAAATAGTCGATAAAACCCTTGAAAAGGATAAGCTCACGGGAAGCGCAAGAAAATGATAAGGATTCGGTCTTGCAACCGAGATTAGGGTTCAGGAGTCGGTTATGTAAGGAGAAGGTATTAGAACCCTTCACGTCCATGGTATTCCATGGGAACCATTTGGGTTGTTTACATACATGAGGATTTATCTGTTATTATTTTATTTTCAAAATTAATGTGTGTGAAAGAGAGGGGTATTGGGTTTTTATTTATGGTGCTCGCCAAAGATTGTGGCCCTTGTGCCTATGTATCTCCCCCTTTTTGATGATGACAAAATATGTAGTTTGATGAAATTTTTTGTACAGGGTAATCACAGAAGAATACATCTTACAGAAGCACAAAGCTCCCCCTGATATGTATAATCCTATAAAGATAAAATCAGAATAAAAAAACACTTTCCTGATTAACCTTTTTAAAGTACCAGAGTGAATTTTCAATTATAATCTAGTTTATCTTCAAAAGTTGGTTGATGTTGTCCAGAGCACTGGTTTGATACCATCATCATTCTAATAAGCTTCACTTCAAAAGCTTTGATGAGTTCTTTTGAAAAAACTTTAAAGTTGGTTATCTTCTTATAAGAACCTTAACTTTTCAAGTCTGATTACTATAGAGGAAACTCTTCCTTATAGTTGGATGCCAAATCCACGATTCTCAGAAAGAACTTTCAGAAGAACTTTGATGCTTAATACTCAATGTTCTAGGTTCAGAACATGAATATTAGTTCCTTGAATCTGATTCTTAAACATCAACGTGAAGGTTGTCTAGACTCAGATAAAAGACCATTTCGTTAGAAACTGGTAACTTATATTCTGATCTTTGAAACTTCATAAGAACCTCTGATTTTTGAACAAAACCATTTTGATTATTGAAATATAACCCTGCAAAACATTTAACAAACTCTTTTTTGAAGTAGTTGTTAGCCGAAAACATGAATCAAGGTTTGGGTTTTTAATCAAGGAATCTAGGTATATAAAAAATAACCACTAATTATTCCCCTTAGATACGTTATGTTTCTCCCCCGTTGTCATCAATAAAAAAGACATAGACAAAATAATAAAATAAATAAAGAGAAACAAACAAATTTTCATTGAAAATCCAAAAAGGCGGTAAAAGATACAACTGGTATTTGTCAAAACGGAAATACAAAGAACTAAAAGGAACTACAAACGAATTGCAGTAAGTAAAAACATTAAAGACATACACATGTGCGAAGACTTTTTTTTAAAACTATGGGTTTAGGGAAGATGGAGGAGGCGGCGGAACAACTGGGTAGTCATCCGGGAGATTTAAGGGATCTACCAAAGGATAAATATTATCTTCAAGGCAGATCTCCATGTAGTATTCTAAAACTTCTGGTGGATCGATCTTTGCATAGATAGGATAGTTATCTGACGAAATATTACTACTGCTGATTTCTTCTTTGGATGAAGGAGTGCTTTCAATAGAGACAGATCTAGGAGGAGATCTAGGCTGAGCTAGTTGCAGTTGTTGAAAATGTTGTTGAATCGGTTGTTGTTGAGCATCCAATGATCAAGATGATGAAGATGAAGAACATTTGCAGATAGGGTTGTTTTAGGTTTGAAAGATGAAAGCGTGGGAGTATTGTGCACGTAGTATGAAAATGTGAGTGAAGTGGGTTTATATAGAAAATTTTGCAATGATGACAAAATGGAAATACACAGTCATAGGGGGAAGCGTAAGAGTTTAACCTAATTCCAGAAATTGTGAAACCCAATGTGTCACACTTTAATCATACATGCTCAGAAAGGGGGACAATTGTCACGAATTAGAACCACATGAAATAAAATGACATGATAACTATTTAATATAGTAAATGTTCAGAATTAGGAAGACAAATTGATAAGATTTCTTCTTATCAGAACCTTTATGCTTCATGAAAACTTCCTTACTTCATAAAGCTCATGTTTTAGAGTTAGCAAAAACATTCTTAGAATCCAATCTAGAGTTTCGAAGACTTTAAACATTCTAAAATACATCTTTTTATTCTGGACATAAATCCATAAATAAGTGTTTCATAATGAACATGAATCTATCTTCAACAAGGTGTTTTGTAAAGATATCAGCTCATTGATGGTCTGTATCAACAAATATTAAATGAAAAATACCCTTCTGAACATAGTCACGTAAAAAATGATGTTTAATTTCAGTATGCTTAGCCCTAGAATGAAAGATAGGATTCTTAGATAAACAAATAGCATAAGTATTATCATAGAGACTAGGAATATTACTCTCATAAATCTGATAATCTTCCAGCCGACTCTTCATCCAGAGTATCTAAGTACTACATCCAGAAGCTGCAATATATTCAACTTCGGTTGTTGAAAGCGCGGCTATTGAATGTCTCTTGATGGACCATGAGATCAGGTTATCTCCCATAAATTGGAAACTTCCAGAAGTACTTTTCCTTTCTATTCTGTCTCCAGTATAGTCAGCATCATAATAGCCTACTAATTTGTATTCACTTGATTTTCTATAAAACAAACCAAGGTTAATAGTACCTTTTAGATACCTAAAGATTCTCTTAACAACAGTTAAATGAGTTTTGTAACACCCTTCTAAAATACCCCAAAATTAATTAAAATAATAAACATATAATCAGAGTAATAGTGCACCAAGGGTGTCACACAAACATTCCACCATTTAAAACAATATAACCATCATGCTCTTTTATTTAATTTAAATATAAAGTATTTGCACAATTACGCAGCGGATAGAGATCAACTCAATCATGCCAAACATGTAACATCACATGTAATTTAGTTCAACAACAACAACAATAGTCAAAGTTTTCCCGCCCGATGTTACATCTATCAGAGCATGACCCACTAGGGAGACTACACTAGACTCCAAGCATTTGCTTCTACTCAACTCATTTCTCGTTACCTGAAAAATAGTTGTAAGGGTGAGTTCCTCAATCAATATAATAAGCATTATAAAACAACATGTAATGCCAAGTAATTAACACATCAATCGCCTTAATTGCAATACACATTCAGTAATAGCTCATTGGCTTAAACATCATACTCAACATCAATATACAATACCAGTATAATCTCAAATCATACTTAACAACAACACAACACACGTATAACATTGGAACACATCCATTCATATTATACGCCATACATATTTTTATGCAATGAGACTCTACACATGCGGTACCGACTATTCTTGAACATATAGTTCAAGCTCACCGATCCCTCCAGATACGGCTACTAAGCTCACTAGTCCCACTCATTTGAGACCTAGTGACTCACTCACTAATTCCTCACCATGGGAATTAGCTACAGCCCCGAAGGCTAGACTATGCACACTAATCATCTAGTATGCAAACATCAACAACAAACCCACAATGGTTCACTCACTAATTCCTCACTATGGGAATTAGCTACAGCCCCGAAGGCTATGCCATGCATGCTAATCATCTAGCAATGCAACATCAACAATAATTCAAGAATAAACATATGCTCACACTCTGAGCCATACAACAGTCCATTCACACATACATGCATAATATATACATTCACAGCATCATGTACATCATTATACATCATCAATCTTTCATCACATAAGCATGTCAGATTATGCCAAACAACAACCACAATATTAGTACATTTCAATATTGCATATACTGCTCCAAAACAGCGGGAATTTATCCCTATTACACCATAAGCAACATAGGCCAACCCTCAATTAGGTACACCACATTTAAAAACAATAATTTTTCACTCTGCAACAGTGTTAACCGGTTAACGCCCTGGGTTAACCGGTTAACGCAGGCAAATCTCACTTTCTGGCAAAACGCAACAGCGTTAACCGGTTAACGCCCTGGGTTAACCGGTTAACGCAGGCAAAAACTCAATATTTCCACATTTCAATACAGTGTTAACCGGTTAACACCCTGGGTTAACCGGTTAACGCAGACCAAACAACAATTCCTGCGCTAACACACGGCAGAATGCAGAATTCCGCCGTTGGAGGACTTCCGGACCTCCGATTCCGATTCCGTAAAAAGCTATACGATCGGGAAATCATTACTCACACAAATACCGGTTAAATTTCAACTTTCAGCACAGTTCATCCAACAACATTTCAACATTTACAAATCTCAATTAGGGTCAAATTACCGGCTTATCACTACCCATGACATATTATCCCAAAATACCCATTAATCGACGATAAACCCCCCTTACCTGAGTTAATCGACGAATCTTTGAGCTTCAAGCCTTTCCGTTCTTCGACCTTTGCTCTTCAGCTCCTTTCTCCTCTTCTCTGCCCTTTTCCCTTTTCACGATTTTCTCTGTTTTTCACGTGAAATGTTTTTACTCCCAATGGGACTTTTTCCTTAATTCCATCATATATATATTTTCCAAATAATAATTATTATTCCAAAATAATAATAATTCAAAAAAATAATAATAATAATAAAATTTCCAATTATTTAATTAAATTAATAATTAAATTATTAACTCAATTCAAATAATTATTTTATTATTATCGGGGTGTTACAACTCTCCCCCACTAAAAGAGTTTTCGTCCTCGAAAACATACCTCAAGCGAACAACTCTGGATAAGACTCCTTCATCTTACTCTCCAGTTCCCAAGTCACGTTGCCACCTGCTGGTCCTCCCCAAGCTACCTTCACCAAGGCAATCTCTTTACCCCGCAACTGCTTCAACTCTCGATCCTCGATCCTCATAGGTGATGTTTCAACAGTCAGGTTATCTCTCACCTGTACATCATCTATTTGGACTACATGCGACGGATCATGAATGTACCTCCTCAACTGAGACACATGAAAAACTTCATGCAAATTCGCAAGCGACGGCGGTAAGGCGATACGATAGGCTACTTCCCCTATCCTCTCCAAAATCTGATAAGGACCAATAAATCGGGGTGTCAACTTCTTCGACTTCAAAGCTCGACCAACACCAGTTATCGGAGTGACGCGAAGAAACACATGATCTCCCTCTTGGAACTCAAGTGACTTCCTCCTCTTATCATGATAACTCTTCTGACGACTCTGAGCAATTCTCATCTTCTCCTGAATCATCTTAATCTTGTCTGTAGTCTGTTGAACAATCTCCGGTCCAACCACAGCACTCTCACCGGACTCATACCAACATAAAGGTGTCCGACATCTCCTACCATACAAAGCTTCAAACGGTGCCATACCAATGCTCGAATGAAAACTATTGTTGTAGGTAAACTCAATCAAAGGCAAATAACAATCCCAAGCACCTCCCTTTTCCAAAACACAAGCTCTCAAAAGATCCTCTAGTGACTGAATCGTCCTCTCAGTCTGACCATCAGTCTGCGGATGATATGCAGAACTCAGTCTCAGCTTAGTTCCCAAAGCCTTCTGCAAACCTTCCCAGAACTTCGATGTAAATCTAGGATCTCTGTCTGAAACAATACTCGACGGAATACCATGCAAACTTACAACCTTCTCAATATACAACTCAGCTAATCTCTCTAACGGATAATCCATTCTGATCGGAATGAAATGAGCCGACTTCGTCAATCTATCCACAATCACCCAAATAGCTTCAAAATTCTTACTTGTCCTCGGCAAACCAGAAACAAAATCCATACTGATACTATCCCACTTCCACTCTGGAATAGCCAACGGTTGCATTAGTCCAGACGGCTTCTGATGCTCAATCTTTGACTTCTGACAAGTCAAACAAGAATAAACAAAACTCGCAATTTCTCTTTTCATTCCCGGCCACCAAAATAACTTCTTCAAATCATGATACATCTTCGTAGCTCCAGGATGAATACTTAAGCCACTACGATGTCCCTCCTCAAGAATACTCTTCTTAAGCTCAATAACATTCGGAATACACACCCGACTACCAAATTTCAAAACACCATTCTCATCAACTCTGAATTCACCACCTCGACCTTGATTCACTAAAGTCAACTTATCAACCAAAAGCATATCGGATTTCTGACCCTCTCTGATCTCCTCCAGAATACCACTCGTTAACTTCAACATTCCCAATTTAACACTGTTGTGAGTACTCTCACACACCAAACTCAAGTCTCTAAACTGCTCAATTAAATCCAATTCCTTAACCATTAACATAGACATATGTAATGATTTCCGACTCAATGCATCAGCCACTACATTTGCTTTACCCGGATGGTAATTCAAACCAAAATCATAATCCTTCAGAAACTCTAACCATCTCCTCTGTCTCATATTCAGCTCTTTCTGATCAAACAAATACTTTAAACTCTTATGGTCACTGAAAACCTCAAATCTTGATCCATACAAGTAATGCCTCCACAACTTCAAAACAAACACTACAGCTGCCAACTCTAAATCGTGCGTCGGATAGTTCCTTTCATGAATCCTCAGTTGTCTCGAAGCATAAGCTATAACCTGCTTATTCTGCATCAACACACCACCCAAACCCAACAATGAAGCATCACAGTAAACCTCAAATGGTTCCGACGAACTCGGTAATATCAGAATAGGAGCACTAGTCAACCTTCTCTTTAACTCTTGGAAACCTTCTTCACATTTTGAGTCCCAAACAAACGCTTGCCCCTTTCTAGTCAACATCGTCAACGGTAACGCCAACTTAGAAAATCCCTCAATGAACTTCCTATAATAACCAGCCAAACCAAGGAAACTTCGAATCTCGGCAACAGACTTCGGAGCTTCCCACTTAGATACCGCTTCTATCTTAGAAGGATCAACAGCAACACCACCTCTTGAAATCACATGACCAAGAAAACTAACTTCTTCTAACCAAAATTCACACTTAGACAGTTTAGCAAATAACTGCTTTTCTCGCAGCACTCCTAAAACCACTCTCAAATGCTCAACATGCTCTTCTTCAGATTTCGAATACACCAAAATGTCATCAATAAACACCACAACAAACTGATCCAAGTACGGATGGAAAATCCTATTCATGTACTCCATAAATACTCCAGGCGCATTAGTCACACCAAAAGGCATTACAGAATACTCATAATGTCCATACCTCGTTCTGAAAGCAGTCTTCTGAATATCCTCAGTTTTCACACGTATCTGATGATACCCAGATCTCAAATCTATCTTGCTGAACACACTCGCACCAACCAACTGATCCATCAAATCATCAATCCTCGGCAAAGGATACCGATTCTTGATCGTCACTTTATTCAGTTGCCTGTAGTCCACACACAACCTCATAGTACCTTCCTTCTTCTTAACCAACAACACTGGTGCACCCCACGGTGACACACTCGGACGAATAAATTTCTTATCCAACAGATCTTCCAGCTGACTTTTCAATTCAGCTAACTCAACCGCAGACATACGGTACAGAGCCATCGATATCGGTCTAGTACCAGGTACCAATTCAATCGAGAACTCAACTTCACGCTCTGGCGGTAACTCATTCACTTCTTCCGGAAACACATCAGGAAAGTCACACACCACTGCTAGATCACGAATCGCCAGTTTATCTTTAGCCTCTAAAGTTGCCAACAGCATAAACAACTCTGCCCCATCTGCCACTTCCTCATTCACCTGCCTGGCTGATAGAAACAGACTCTGCCCTTCCTCAATCTCAGGAAATATCACCGTCTTATCAAAACAGTTGATATAAACTCGGTTAAACACCAACCAGTTCATACCCAAGATAACGTCAATCTGCACTAATGGAAGACACACAAGGTCTATCCCAAAATCTCTACCAAAAATATTCAAAGGACAACTCAAACAAATCGAAGTAGTAGTCACTGAACCCTTTGTAGGAGTATCAATCACCATACTTCCACGCATCTCAGATATCTCTAACTTAAGCTTCACAGCACAATCCACAGATATAAAAGAATGAGTAGCACCTGTGTCAATAATAGCTATAAGAGGAAAGCCATTAATATAACACGTACCTCTGATCAAACGATCATCTGTAGAAGTCTCAGAACCTGATAGAGAAAAAACCTTGCCTCCTGACTGATTCTCCTTCTTCGGCTTAGGACACTGGGGACTGATATGACCCAACTCTCCACAGTTGAAACAAGTTACAGTCTTCAATCGGCACTCTGCAGCCAAGTGACCACCTTTCCCACACTTGAAACACTTCATCTCAGCACTGGTACACTCATGAACACGATGTCCAGCCCGACCACATCTATAACACTTAGCAGGAGCACTAGAGTCTCCCCCACTAGGCCTCTTCATCCCACTCTGCTTCTGAAAACCTTTGCCAGCTGCATACGGTTTCCCACGATCCATCTGATTCTTACCCTTCCTATCAACCCTCTGCTGATAGCTCTCTGCTCTAGTCTTGGAATCCTGTTCAAAAATTCTGCAACAGTCAACCAAGTCAGAAAACACCCTGATCCTCTGATATCCAATAGCTTGTTTGATCTCAGGACGCAACCCGTTCTCAAACTTCACACATTTCGAAAATTCTCCAGCAGCCTCATTATAGGGAGTATAGTACTTTGACAGCTCGGTGAACTTCGCAGCATACTCAGTAACCGACCTGTTACCCTGCTTCAATTCCAAAAACTCTATCTCTTTCTTTCCTCTGACATCTTCTGGAAAATACTTTCTCAGGAACCTTTCCCTGAACACAGCCCAAGTGATCTCAGTATTCCCAGCAGATTCCAACTCAGTGCGGGTAGCAACCCACCAATCATCAGCTTCCTCTGACAGCATATGTGTACCGAACCTGACCTTCTGGTTATCAGCACACTCAGTTACTCTGAAGATCCTCTCGATCTCCTTCAACCACTTCTGAGCACCATCTGGATCGTATGCTCCCTTGAACATTGGAGGATTGTTCTTCTGGAACTCACTCAGTTGACGAGCAGCTCCCATTCCTACAACATTTGGATTCCCTCCAAGTACTCCAGCCAGCATACCCAGAGCCTCAGCAATCGCAGCATCATCTCTGCCTCTCCCAGCCATCTCTATTCTGAAAACCCAACAAACTAAAACAATAAGTACTGATAGGGTTACACAACACCTATCCCGTACAGGGAAAACAGAATAATTACGACTCGACACGACCGACTATGCTCTGATACCACTAATGTAACACCCTTCTAAAATACCCCAAAATTAATTAAAATAATAAACATATAATCAGAGTAATAGTGCACCAAGGGTGTCACACAAACATTCCACCATTTAAAACAATATAACCATCATGCTCTTTTATTTAATTTAAATATAAAGTATTTGCACAATTACGCAGCGGATAGAGATCAACTCAATCATGCCAAACATGTAACATCACATGTAATTTAGTTCAACAACAACAACAATAGTCAAAGTTTTCCCGCCCGATGTTACATCTATCAGAGCATGACCCACTAGGGAGACTACACTAGACTCCAAGCATTTGCTTCTACTCAACTCATTTCTCGTTACCTGAAAAATAGTTGTAAGGGTGAGTTCCTCAATCAATATAATAAGCATTATAAAACAACATGTAATGCCAAGTAATTAACACATCAATCGCCCTAATTGCAATACACATTCAGTAATAGCTCATTGGCTTAAACATCATACTCAACATCAATATACAATACCAGTATAATCTCAAATCATACTTAACAACAACACAACACACGTATAACATTGGAACACATCCATTCATATTATACGCCATACATATTTTTATGCAATGAGACTCTACACATGCGGTACCGACTATTCTTGAACATATAGTTCAAGCTCACCGATCCCTCCAGATACGGCTACTAAGCTCACTAGTCCCACTCATTTGAGACCTAGTGACTCACTCACTAATTCCTCACCATGGGAATTAGGTACAGCCCCGAAGGCTAGACTATGCACACTAATCATCTAGTATGCAAACATCAACAACAAACCCACAATGGTTCACTCACTAATTCCTCACTATGGGAATTAGCTACAGCCCCGAAGGCTATGCCATGCATGCTAATCATCTAGCAATGCAACATCAACAATAATTCAAGAATAAACATATGCTCACACTCTGAGCCATACAACAGTCCATTCACACATACATGCATAATATATACATTCACAGCATCATGTACATCATTATACATCATCAATCTTTCATCACATAAGCATGTCAGATTATGCCAAACAACAACCACAATATTAGTACATTTCAATATTGCATATACTGCTCCAAAACAGCGGGAATTTATCCCTATTACACCATAAGCAACATAGGCCAACCCTCAATTAGGTACACCACATTTAAAAACAATAATTTTTCACTCTGCAACAGTGTTAACCGGTTAACGCCCTGGGTTAACCGGTTAACGCAGGCAAATCTCACTTTCTGGCAAAACGCAACAGCGTTAACCGGTTAACGCCCTGGGTTAACCGGTTAACGCAGGCAAAAACTCAATATTTCCACATTTCAATACAGTGTTAACCGGTTAACACCCTGGGTTAACCGGTTAACGCAGACCAAACAACAATTCCTGCGCTAACACACGGCAGAATGCAGAATTCCGCCGTTGGAGGACTTCCGGACCTCCGATTCCGATTCCGTAAAAAGCTATACGATCGGGAAATCATTACTCACACAAATACCGGTTTAATTTCAACTTTCAGCACAGTTCATCCAACAACATTTCAATATTTACAAATCCCAATTAGGGTCAAATTAACGGCTTATCACTACCCATGACATATTATCCCAAAATACCCATTAATCGACGATAAACCCCCCTTACCTGAGTTAATCGACGAATCTTTGAGCTTCAAGCCTTTCCGTTCTTCGACCTTTGCTCTTCAGCTCCTTTCTCCTCTTCTCTGCCCTTTTCCCTTTTCACGATTTTCTCTGTTTTTCACGTGAAATGTTTTTACTCCCAATGGGACTTTTTCCTTAATTCCATCATATATATATTTTCCAAATAATAATTATTATTCCAAAATAATAATAATTCAAAAAAATAATAATAATAATAAAATTTCCAATTATTTAATTAAATTAATAATTAAATTATTAACTCAATTCAAATAATTATTTTATTATTATCGGGGTGTTACAAGTTTCCTTAGGATCTGATTGGAAGCGAGCACATAAGCATACACTGAATAAGGTATCAGGTCTATAAGCGGTTAGATATAAAAGAGAGCTTATCATACCTATGAATAGCTTCTGATTTACCTTACTACTTACCTCTTCTTTCTCTAGAATGCATGTAGGACGCATTGGAGTCTTTTCTTGCTTACATTCTGATAAGTTAAACTTCTTCAGAACGTTGATTAGTCTAGATTTCCAGAAAGAATTTGAGTTCTCCCATCAGACTCATTTCAAATTCTGCCTACATTGACTTAGCAAAATCATTGCACAACGACACATTAGCAGAACCAAAAATAATATCATCAACATAAATTTGCACAACCATAATATTATTCTTAAAGGTTTTTCTAAAAGAGAGTTGTTTCCACTTTCCCTCTAGTAAAATTATTTTCCAAAAGAAAGTTACTTAGTCTATCATACCAAGCTCTAGGAGCTTGCTTCAGGCCATATAACGATTTTTTTAGTTTAAAAAGAAAATCAGGATTTTGAGAACTTTCAAAACCAGGAGGTTGATGCACATATACTCCTTCAAAAATATATCCATTTAAGGATGCATTTTTAACATCCGTCTGATAAAGGATGATGTTATGATTAACTACAAATGAAAAGTAAAAGACGAATAAACTCTAATCTAGAAACTGGAGCAAAGGTTTTTGTATAGTATATACCTTCTTGCTGACTATAAGTCGAGCCTTGTTTTTGACAACCTCGCCTTTCTCATTCAGCTTATTTCTGAAGACTCATCTGGTTCTAGTGACATGGAAACCCTGTGGTTTCTGAATAAGATCCATAAACATCATTTCTAGTGAATTAATTCAGTCCTTCTTGCATAGCCAGAATCCATTCATTATCCAAAAGAGCTTCATTAATAGATGTTTTTTCTATCAGAGATACTAAACCTAGAAGAGTCTCTTCATAAGGTTTGAATGAAGATCTTGTTTTGACTAGAGCATTCTTATCTCCCAGAATCAGTTCTTCAGAATGAGAGGTTCTTGATCTACTCTTCTTCGGATGAGTTGGATCAACGATAGCTTCTGGTTGATTCATTTCTTCAGATTATTTAGCCTTGCCTTCTGAGTCTTTTTCTCCAGAATTAGTATCCTTAGATTCTGAAAGATTGATCTTCATATCTGCAAATTTCTCAACTAGCTTTGACTTTTTCAGGTTTAATCTTTTCATTGAATCTAACATGAATTGATTCCTCAATAACTAATGTTTCCGTGTTAAAGATTTTGTAGCCTTTAGAGCGTTCATAATATCCTAACAATAAACACTTTTGTGCTTTAGAATCAAACTTGCAAAGATTCTCTTTAGTGTTTAACATAAAACATTCACATCCAAAAGGGTGAAAGTAAGAAATGTTGGGTTTTTTCTTCTTCCATAATTCATAAGGAGCCTTACCTAGAATAGGTCGGATGGAAATCTTGTTCTGAATATAACAAGTTGTGTTAAGTGTTTCTGCCCAAAAATGCTTAGCCATATATGTTTCTTGGATCATGGTGCGAGCCATTTCTTACAAAGTCTTATTCTTCCTTTCTACAATTCCATTTTACTGTGGAATTCTAGGACAGGAGAAATCATGGGAAATACCATTTGAATCAAAAAGATTTTTAAAATGTTTATTTTCAAATTCACAACCATGATCACTTCTGACTTTGACTATTTCGCAGTTCATTTCTGTTTGCACTAGTGAGCAGGAGGTAGAAAACACAGAGTGTGACTCATCCTTGTGTTTCAATAACTTTACCCATGTCCACTGACTGTAGTCATCAACGATGAACAATCCATACTTTTTTCCCTTGATAGAGGTAGTTTTCACTGGTCCAAACAAATCAATATGCAGAAGTTCTAACGGTATGGAGGTAGAAACAATAGTTTTTCATTTGAAGGATGTTTTAGAAAACTTTCCTTTCTGACATGCTTCATAAAGAGCATCTAAAGCAAACTTCAGGTTGGATAGACCTCTGACTAATCCAAGCTTATTTAGCTGAGAAATCCTTTTCACGCTAACATGGCCCAAACGTATATGCCATACCCATTGCTTCTAATTAACAGACATTACATATTTTACATTTTTATCTTCAAGATCAGAAAGTTTAATTTTATAAATGTTGTTCTTTCTCTTTCCATTAAAAAGGATTAAACCATCTTTCTAACTGACAACCTTACAAGAATTTTGATTAAAAATGATATCATAACCATTGTCACTATGTTGACTAATAGACAAAAGGTTATGCATCAGACCATCAACTAAAAGAACATTAGTAATAAAAGGAAGTTTGCCATTTGTAACACCCCAAAATTTTCCCTCCTTATTCACGCATTCATTTTTAGG
Organism: Lathyrus oleraceus; assembly: GCF_024323335.1. Classification (NCBI taxonomy): domain Eukaryota; kingdom Viridiplantae; phylum Streptophyta; class Magnoliopsida; order Fabales; family Fabaceae; genus Lathyrus; species Lathyrus oleraceus. The sequence continues at coordinate 399,558,182 of NC_066583.1, forward strand.
TCATTTAACATTAGATACATTGCATTTCATCATGTCAATCGGGATTAGCTCCAAGAAGCTTGAACATCATCCAGGACACTTTGTGGGTTCTATTTAGATGATCAGTCAACACAAGGGAAAGACTTGAGTTACTTCCAACAGGGGTCTATTCGTTAATCTTGAAGGAGCAAAGGTTTGTTCATGAGCTGTCATGCTCGCTAGGCGAAGCCCACGTGTTATGCAAAAAAAAAAAGAAAAAAAAAAGAAAAAAGAAAAGAAAAAAGAAAAAGAAAAAAGAAATAGAAAAAAGAAAAAAGAAAAAAAGAAAAAAAGAAAAAATAATTAAATAAATAAATAAATAAATAAATAAAATATAATAGAAAAATCTTGGACTTGGACCTCTCTCATTTGAGCCCACAAAGCCATGAAAATCAGGTTATAAAAGAGGGAGAACAGACAGAAAAAGGAAGAGAAGCAAAAACACTCTGAGGTTTCCTTGGAACAAAACCCTGGACAAAACCTGGAGAGAAACCTAGACAGAGAGAGTGAGAATTAATCTGCAGCAACCTCCAGGCAACTCTGAAAGGTTCATTCTGACTCACACACTTTCAGCTCAAGCAAACCCTAACATTGGTTTGCAAATCCAGCCGTGCCATTTGATTTCAACCGATCTCTCCAATCAGGTTTGCCCTATATCCATCATCTTTATGCCTTTAATTTGAATGCTCTAAATGTATGAGGTATTATGGATGAATTTGATACACTTTTGATGCATGTGTTTGACAAGAGGTTTAGGCCTCCTACCCTTTGTTGCTTTTTGTGAGCTTTTTGTGAATTTTAATGGCATGATTCATGTGGTTACATTTTGATTTGGGGGCAACTCTTGGTTACCCTATTTTGTTTCTCTAACCTATTTGTTGAGTTTTGTTTTGTGAGGGCTCATATGACTCTTGCAGAGATGGTTTTCCTGGTGTTCCACTTTATTTGTGGGATACCGCCTGGAGGTTTCATTCCGATTACCTGTACTGACTCACTTTCTTTGATGGTGTTAGCTTGGGAGGATCTCAGGGTTTCCTTGTTCTGTTAATTACTGTTACTTCGGATCTTTATCCGTGTGGTACTTTTACATTTTCCCGTATTTTTACCGCTTTCTTAGCTGGAAGACCTCGATAGGAGGCAATGTTTTGTGTGTTTACTTTATGCAGGTTCCTTCGTCTAGGATTTCCCTTTTGCCTGAGCATCCCTAATCCTACCAACTCATTGATTTTTCTTCTCCTAAGAACACGTACTCCTTCTACTACAGGCGAGTAAGTCTCCCAAGGTCGAGCATCCGGTAGATTGCGTAGTAACGTCGTTCGTCCAAAACCCAATCCACAACCCCGTAGTTAGCCGAACTACGACTTGCTCTGATTCTCATTCCAGATGAGATACGTAGGCATAAGACGCGATGTCTTAGCGAGCACAATTACCCTTAACCCCTAGGTAGCCGAGCTACGAAGACTCTGATTCTCATATTCAGATGAGATACGTATGCAGTGGATGCGACATCGTGCGAGTCATTTTCTTTTGACCCCTTTTTTTTTAGTAAATAACACATTAGATAAACCCACACCCTTTAGACAAGAACTAAAAAGTGGATCCCGTAGAGTACTACGGATGCGTAGGGGTGCTAATACCTTCCCTTCGCATAATCGACTCCCGAACCCAAGATTTGGTTGCGAGACCCTGTCTTGTCCTTTCCTTTTTTCCAGGTTTACTTCAAGCGTTTCCTTTCCCTCCTTTAGGATAAATAACGCACGGTGGCGACTCTCCTGTCTTTCTTCGCCGGTTGTTTTTTTTCGCATTCCATTTTTCAGGTTGCGACAGCTGGCGACTCTGCTGGGGACCCGGTTTCCCTAAGCGAGTCCCTCCTAGCTTTTGTAGGTTGTTTGTTTATTGGGTGTTTATTCTTTTGTACAGTTATTTATCTTTCAGCATTTACTTATTTTATTGCATTGTGTACATATGACTGCCGTATCTGCTGGTTCTGTTTGTGAGATGAGTTCTATACCCGAACTCGAGTGCACTTAGGATAGGAGAATGACATAGTCTTGTTGACTTGTGTGGAGTTATTCCTTAGCAAGTTGACTTGCAAGCCCATTCACTTGGTGGAGGTCATGTTGGGATCAATAATGTCACACAAGTAAGTTGTGGTTAGACATTACTTTTTCCAATATAGACCTTAGAAGCCAAGGATCTTAGTTTACCAAACCCATCTTGGCCTATTCGTAGGACGTAGTGCAAAAGTCGTTCAAGTGTAAGATTTGATACGATTGTTACGCGATACTACACTCATAAGAGTCTCTCTTGAGAATATTTTTGGAATACGAGTAGTCGTTCCTCCGATAATATCCGAAAGATGGGATTATGACTATGGGAACCTTTTGTAGAACATGTTTGGTAGGTTTAAACCTTAGTACACTCCCTTTGGGTGGTTCTTAACCTAAACTCCATGCTCGTGACTTGCAACAAACCCTTGATTCATGGTTGATCCGTTCAAGTATCCTTAATATCAATGAAACTTGGGTGTTGATAAGGTGTAAACCATAATCCACCAAAAATGGATGGTTGATATTAAGGATAACATGATCCATCCCATGACCTTTGTTTGGTGTGCTTTGCTTGATCCTCTTAATTTCTCTCAAGGCAGTGCAACCTGACAGATGTTCAAGCGGATCCAGCCATCCTGATTAACATTCCATTGCATTGCATAACATCATTCGCATATTTGCATCCAACATCTCATGCTTATTCATTTGCAGGGTATTCCCTTTTTAAGGGGGGGCCTTAAAATCGAAAAAGCAGTGCATCGCATACCATGCATACTAACCCTTATTTGTTTTGCAGGTGTCACCGCAATGTCTAATGTTTGTTCCCTGTTGCGGGCAGTTATTGGTCCTAAGCGAGTTCACAGGTACCCGACAAAGGAAAACCATCCACGACTAGCAATGGACCAGATACAGAAAGAACTGGCTGATATGCGTGAAAGGATGGATCAGTTCATGACATTGATGACTGGTATGGCAGAAGGCCAGGCGAAGCTGAAGGAATTGGTTGAGCAACCGAGGCCCGATCCAGAGGTGGAAATACCAAGTGCTGAGGGGAACCCTGGTAACCCTGGGAACGCTGATAACCCTGTGAACACTGAAAACGCGGGTAACGCAAATATTGATGGAAACTCGGGTAATGTTGGCAACACGGGAAATGTTGGGAATGGTATTGGCGGAAGGTACAATGTGAATCAAGGGATTCGGATTAACGGGCGCCCCGTTACTGAAGATTGTCAGTATGATCAATTTTCTTTGCACGACGAGGCCCTCGAGACCACTCGCCGTATGGATGAGCTTGCTGAGAAGCTCAAATCTTTGGAGTCTCAAAATTCCTTAGGTTTTGATGTCACCAATCTTGGTCTGGTTCAGGGAGTAAGGATCCCTCACAAGTTCAAACCCCCTACTTTTGAGAAATACAACGGGGCTTCTTGCCCATGCACTCATCTCCAATCTTATCTAGGAAGGTTGGGAGCTCACACTGAAGATGAAAAGCTGTGGATGTACTATTTTGAAGACAGTTTAACTGGAGCTTCTCGTGAATGGTATTCTCATTTGTCTCGTACTACCATCAAGAGCTGGAAAGACTTGACAGAGGCTTTTGTCAAGCAATATCAATACAACTTAGACATGGCTCCAAATCGGACCTTGTTGCAAGGAATGTCTCAGACTGCCAAGGAGACCTTTAGAGAATATGCTCAACGTTGGAGACAGATTGCTGCATCCGTCCAACCCCCTATGTCTGAAAGGGAGATGGCGAACATGTTCATGAACACTCTTCAAGGCAATTATATCGAGAGATTGGCTGCTTGCCCATCAATCAGCTTTACAGAGATAGTGATTGCTGGAGAAAGGATCGAGAGTCTATTGAAGATGGGCCGAATTCAAGACAACAGTGCTTCCAACTCATCAGTTCCCAAGAAACCGTTTGCTGGTAACGGTTAGCAAAGAAGAGAAGGTGAGACGAGCGTTGTATATGCCGGCAGAGGCAGGGGCAGAGGACGCCCTAATTATTATCAAGATCAAGTGGCCGCAGTCACTATTCCAACACCTGTTCCTCAACCGCAGTATCATCCGCAACATCAACCCAGGTACAACAATCAACAACAAGGAGGTAATCCGGGTCAGTAGAGACCCTATCAACAACGTCCAAGGCAGGCGGACCGGGTCATTGAGCCAATCCCAATGCCTTATTCTGTATTACTTCCCAAGATGATTGACATGAATCTCGTTACGCTGAGAACTCTGGCCCCACCGGTCGATCCCAACAATCTGCCTAGAGGTTATGATGTCAATGCCAGATGTGCTTTTCACTCCAACGCACCTGGCCATACTACAGATAATTGCAAGGCTCTCCAGCTAAAGGTACAAGATTTGAGAGATGCCCAGGCCATCAATTTTTCTCCGGTGCCTAATGTTATTCAAAACCCGATGCCAGCTCACGGCGGGCAGAGGATTAATGATGTTGATAGTGGGGAAACTTTGAATTTGGTTTCTGATGTAACTAAAGTGAAGACTTCACTATCGGTGGTCAAAGACCGACTCTTGAAAGGACGGATTTTCCCGGGCTGTGGGGAAGAGTGCAGAAATTGTCAAGACGCCGAGAACGGATGTGATAGTTTGAGAAGGGGTATTCAGCAACTGATAGATGAAGGTTGTCTTCAGTTCGATCAGACTCGTCCAATGAAGAATGATGTGTCGACAGTAACATTTTATTTCACTCCTAAAGAAATATATGTTCCCGAGGGACCCACTCCGACAATAATATATTTCCCAGAAAGTCTAGCACCAATTTACTCTGACAACCCTCAACCGACATTGATTGGTCCGATCACCATCACGGTACCAGGACCTGTTCCGTATGAGAAAGACAGTGCTATCCCATGGCACTATGGGGCTGATATCTACTATCAGGGGCAGAAAGTTAACGAAGAAGACATTGACATTGGTAGCTCCGCTGTAGACAATGTTGGAGGAATTGGTGGCTTCACTCGCAGTGGACGCCTATTTGCACCATCAACATTGCGCACGAATGCTGAAGCTGAGGCAGCTGCCAAGGCTAAAGGAAAACAGGTATCCACCGAAGAGGTTACTACCGAGGAAGCTCCTCCTAAGACCGCATTCGAGAAGGAAGTGGATGAGTTTATGAGGATTATCAAGAAAAGTGACTACAAGGTAGTCGACCAGCTAAATCATACACCCTCAAAGATCTCCATTCTCTCACTATTGATGTGCTCTGAGGCACACAGAACAACCTTGTTGAAAGTACTGAATATGGCCTATGTTCCACCAGAGATAACTGTTGACCAACTGGAGTTGGTAGTTTCGAATGTACACACTAGCCATGCGCTAGGTTTCACTGATTATGACCTAACATCTGAGGGCAGGAATCACAACAAAGCCTTGCATATCACAAGGGAATGCAAAGGGATGGTGCTTTCCCATGTTTTGGTTGATACAGGTTCTTCTCTGAATGTTCTCCCAAAGAAAGCCTTAACGAAGTTGGATTGCAATGACGCCACCCTGAGGCCGAGTAATTTAGTTGTAAGGGCTTTTGATGGCTCTAAGCGAGCTGTTTGTGGCAAAGTTGAGTTGCCAGTTAAGATTGGACGGCAGGTATTCAAGAGTACCTTTTATGTGATGGATATCCAGCCTGCCTATAGCTGTCTGCTAGGTCGACCCTGGATTCATGCTGCCAGTGCTGTTACTTCTACTCTCCACCAGAAGCTCAAATATGGACTAGAAGGTCAGATCGTCACCGTCTGTGGTGAAGAGGATATTTTTGTTAGCCACCTGTCTACATTTAAGTATGTGGAGATGGATGGCGAGATGCATGAGATGCTGTGTCAGGGCTTCGAAGCCATAAACATCAGTGAGGTCGCGCCCGAAACTGTCTTTTCACCTGAGTCTGAGAAGGTCGGGACGTCTATCTCTTCATACAAGCAAGCTGTTGAAGTGGTTAAGGTTGGTAATGCCCAAGGCTGGGGCAAACTTGTGGAGCCAATCATAAAAGAAGACAAGTTTGGATTGGGGTATACTCCGGGGTCTCAGAAGAACGAAGCCGGTACTTTCTCCAGCGGGGGTTTGGTTTCTCCCCACACCGTCAATGTTGCAGATGAAGACAAGGCTGACAGCGACTGTGACTTAGATAGCTGGATTCGCCCGTGTGTCCCAGGAGAAAAGCTCGACAATTGGTCGTCTGAAAAAGTCGTCCGGTTTACTCTACTGAAGGAGTAATTTTTATTGTTTTCCTTTTATCACATGCATAACAAAGTCTTACACTTTAACCAAGGTGTAATGACTCATCTGTAGGGCCATCCATTTAGTTACATTTCGCAATTATTTTCATCATCGATAAAGGACAACTTTTGCAAACAATTTTGTGTTCTCTTTCTTTCAATTATTTTTACTTTTACAAAAACGACAATGTTTCTTTTTCGTTTTTCTTTCCAAAAAACACCTCGTAAAACTGATCACCCGGATCTCACTGCTATGGCCAAGTATGACTTCGACAATCCTATCTATAAAGCCGAAGAAGGGGTTGAGGAAGATTGTGAATTGCCTGAGGAGTTAGCCAGGTTGTTGAAACAGGAGGACCGAGCTATCACACCTTATTAGGAGGTGGTTGAGACCATCAACATTGGTACCGAAGACGACAAGAAAGAGATCAAGATCGAGGCCAGTCTACAGGCCGAGAGGAAAAGGCCGTTGATCATGTACTTGACTGTGTTAGAAAGGTCAATGGGTTGTGTGCTCGGTCAGCATGACGAGTCAGGTCGAAAAGAGCATGCAATATACTACCTTAGCAAAAAGTTTACCGACTGTGAACAAAGATACTCACTGCTCGAGAAAACTTGCCGCGCTTTGGCATGGGCTGCTCGCCGACTAAGACAGTATATGTTGACTCACACGACTCTATTGATATCAAAGATGGATCAAGTCAAGTATATTTTTGAAAAGCCAGCAGGGTTGCTAGGTGGCAAATGATGTTGACAGAGTATGACATCCAATACACTTCACAAAAAGCCACCAAAGGAAGTGTCTTGTCAGACTATCTTGCCGCGCAACCGATTGATGATTACCAACCTATGAGGTTCGATTTTCCTGATGAGGATATCATGTTTCTCAAATCGAAAGATTGTGAGGAACCACTCCCGGAGGAGGGGCCTGACCCTGAATCCAAATGGATTATGATGTTTGATGGGGCGGTCAACGTCAATGGTCGCGGAGTTGGTGCAGTGTTGATCACACCGAAGGGGGTTCATATGCCATTTTGTGCCAGAATAACTTTTCTCTGCACCAACAATGAAGCCGGACGAAGCAGAATGGGTCCGTTCTCGATACAATCAACTAAGCCTAGTTGAGGAAAAGAGACTAGCAGCTATATGCCATGGCCAGCTATATCAGAGATGGACGAAGAGAGCGCTTGATCAGAAAGTGCGCCCTCGGGAGTATCGAGTCGGTGAATTGGTACTCAAAAGAATTCTTCCTCCCAACACAAATCACAGGGGAAAATGGACACCGAACAACGAGGGTCCATACGTGGTTAAAAGAGTTTTCTCTGGCGGAGCTCTGATGCTAACAACCATGGATGGCGAAGACTTCCCGTCCCCTGTCAACTCAGACGCAGTTAAAAAATACTTCGCATAAAATAGACCCGCTGGACAGTAAAAAGAATAGTCCAGGCAAAAAAGGGGCATCCCGACGAACCAAAGAAAAAGAATGAAGAGGTTCAGGCAAAAATTAGGGATATAAAAATAAAAAAAATGTACACCCGGTGAGTCGAAAACCCGAAAGGGCGGCTCAGGCAAAAAAGGGTATCCCGGTGGATTGAAAACCCAAAAGAGCGGTCCACGCAAAAGTTAGGGAATAAGCGAATAACTGCGATCTGAGTTCATCCGTGTTATATCACCGTTTCATTCAATCCGGCAATCTTCGAAGGTAAAAGATCGACTAATCATCCACTTCAGAAAGCAAGATGAGCAGAGCGTCTTGAGGACATACGAGCCATAGCAGAGTCGAAACTCGGTGGGACCCCGTTTCCACATTGCCATTAGGATAGTTTCTCTTGTTCAATTTATAGCGATTGCCTCTTTCCAGGGATCAGCTTCCTGATGTACTCGCCTATTCCTGGCACAAATTTTTCAGCCAACAAAAGTCGAATAATTCAGTTAAAAAGCCTCTTTACTTTTCATTTATCAGTTTGTTTGCAAAAGATGTTTGAATTCTTGAGGAAACATATTGCATCTGAATGTAATGGTGGCTTTTGCAGATGACTTGCGCAGGAAAACAGTCAAAATTGCTTTGAATGTGCTTAATCCCAGACGGTGAATTCAAACCGAGTAATTCCCCGGGCATACATGTATTTTTTGGTTACAGGTCACAAGAACCGGATGCCAAGTCATGAATCCTCACCCCTAAGCAGTTGACAAAGCCTCTCCTCTGCAGAGCAGGTTCCCCAGTAGAGTTGACAGTATCCAAACTGTATATCCCCAGTAGAGTTGACAGTATCCAGACTGTATATCCCCAACGGAGTCGACAGTGCCAGACTGTATCTTCCCAGCAACAGCGGAGTAGTCGCATACCCAACAGACAAGAGGGTGGTGTTCCCAGTGTTCATCTCGTCCCCATCATATTATTATTTTTAACAGATTTGTTTTAATCCCCAGCCTGAGGACGATTAGCAAGTTCATATCCCCAGCAAAGGTCGATTCCTACGACATTTCCCAAGGAAGTGCTTTCCTCACAAACTCTCCTCGTAGAGCCTCGCCAAGAAAAGTTTCCATAGTTGATACTTCCCCAGCAAGGTCAACTTTTCAAAAAAGGCCGATTTATTTTCGGTGGCTCCCCGGTCCCGGCAGACGGATCGTTCCCCATAGAGCATTCAAGAATTGATACAGCGATCCGCTCCCTGCCAGAGTTGCTTCCCCAAGCAGATTTCTTTTTTCTTTTGCACCATGCATAACATTTGCATTTGCATTTGCATGCATATCAAACATACACATAAGTTGATAAACAGGTTCTTCAAAGCATACTGAAAAATTAATTTACAACCAAAGTCATGAGATTCGGCCAGAGGATCAAGTGTGTGTGTGACCCAGCATGAGGGTCATTTCGAAGATTCAGCCTGAGAATCGTTTTCCAGAGATCCAGCCTGAGGGTCATTTCAAAGATTCATCCAGAGAGTCGACTACGAGCGTTATTTCCCCAGCAAGCCAGCTGGAGGAATAGATTGACAGCTCAACAGAAAATCAACCTACAAGAGGATCCAGCCCGCGGATTGCATTTAAAAAACAAAGTCTAATCGAAGAGTCGTTATAACATGTTCTAGCCTGAAGAATATGTACGAAGCCCAAAAGTGGGATATTCTCGAAGCTGCATATCTAACATGAAGACTGTAGATTTCGAAAGAGGGTCAACCAGCGCATGCCCCAGATGCGAGATCCTGATGATGGGAATTTATCATCAAAACAATCCAGATCTAGCCAGAAGATCGAAGTCAGGTCTAGCCCGAAGACCGGAAATAGATTCAGCCAGAGAATCGAAACAATTCAGATCTAGCCAGAAGATCGAAGTAGATTCAGCCAGAGAATCAAAGAAAATAGATTCAGCCAGAGAATCGAAACAATTCAGATCTAGCCAGAAGATCGAAGAAGATCTAGCCAGAAGATCGAAGTCAGGTCTAGCCCGAAGACTGGAAATAGATTCTGCCAGAGAATCGAAACAATTCAGATCTAGCCAGAAGATCGAAGTAGATTCAGCCAGAGAATCAAAGAAAATAGATTTAGCCAGAGAATCAAAACAAAGGAGATCTAGCCAGAAGATAGAAGAAGATCTAGCCAGAAGATCGAAGAAGATCTAGCCAGAAGATTGAAACTGTATCCAGCCCGAAGATCAAAATTAACATCCAACCAGAGGACTAAATTGAGTATAGATTCAGCCAGAGGATCGATTCTCCAGATTAAGTCAGAAGACTGATTCAGATTCAACCAGAGGATCGGAAGAGAAATAAACAGCGCGGTGTATTTCAGCATTTTTGTGGTGTTCTCGGAGCGCAAATTTTCGGTCTGTCTTTGGTATTCAATCACAGCTCACCCTGTTTGTCTGATAAGCTGTTCGCTTTCATCCTGCCCGGGTTAGCTGATGACTGAATAGGGGCAGCTGTAACACCCCAAAATTTTCCCTCCTTATTCACGCATTCATTTTTAGGTCATTTAACATTAGATACATTGCATTTCATCATGTCAATCGGGATTAGCTCCAAGAAGCTTGAACATCATCCAGGACACTTTGTGGGTTCTATTTAGATGATCAGTCAACACAAGGGAAAGACTTGAGTTACTTCCAACAGGGGTCTATTCGTCAGTCAAAACGTTAATCTTGAAGGAGCAAAGGTTTGTTCATGAGCTGTCATGCTCGCTAGGCGAAGCCCACGTGTTATGCAAAAAAAAAAAGAAAAAAAAGAAAAAAAAGAAAAAAAAAAGAAAAAAGAAAAAAGAAAAAAGAAAATAAAAATAATAATTAATTAATTAAATGAATAAATAAATAAATAAAATATAATAGAAAAATCTTGGACTTGGACCTCTCTGATTTGAGCCCACAAAGCCATGAAAATCAGGTTATAAAAGAGGGAGAACAGACAGAAAAAGGAAGAGAAGCAAAAACACTCTGAGGTTTCCTTGGAACAAAACCTTGGACAAAACCTGGAGAGAAACCTAGACAGAGAGAGTGAGAATTAATCTGCAGCAACCTCCAGGCAACTCTGAAAGGTTCATTCTGACTCACACACTTTCAGCTCAAGCAAACCCTAACATTGGTTTGCAAATCCAGCCGTGCCATTTGATTTCAACTGATCTCTCCAATCAGGTTTGCCCTATATCCATTTTATGCCTTTAATTTGAATGCTCTAAATGTATGAGGTATTATGGATGAATTTGATACCCTTTTGATGTATGTGTTTGACAAGAGGTTTAGGCCTCCTACCCTTGGTTGCTTTTTGTGAATTTTAATGGCATGATTCATGTGGTTACATTTTGATTTAGGGGCAACTCTTGGTTACCCTATTTTGTTTCTCTAACCTATTTGTTGAGTTTTGTTTTGTGAGGGCTCATATGACTCTTGCAGAGATGGTTTGCCTGGTGTTCCACTTTATTTGTGGGATACCGCCTGGAGGTTTCATTCCGATTACCTGTACTGACTCACTTTCTTTGATGGTGTTAGCTTGGGAGGATCTCAGGGTTTCCTTGTTCCGTTAATTACTGTTACTTCGGATCTTTATCCGTGTGGTACTTTTACATTTTCCCGTATTTTTACTACTTTCTTAGCTGGAAGACCTCGATAGGAGGCAACGTTTTGTGTGTTTACTTTATGCAGGTTCCTTCGTCTACGATTTCCCTTTTTCCTGAGCATCCCTAACCCTAACAACTCATTGATTTTTCTTCTCCTAAGAACACGTACTCCTTCTACTACAGGCGAGTAAGTCTCCCAAGGTCGAGCATCCGGTAGATTGCGTAGTAACGTCGTTCGTCCAAAACCCAATCCACAACCCCGTAGTTAGCCGAACTACGGCTTGCTCTGATTCTCATTCCATATGAGATACGTAGGCATAAGACGCGATGTCTTAGCGAGCACAATTACCCTTAACCCCTAGGTAGCCGAGCTACGAAGACTCTGATTCTCATATTCAGATGAGATACGTATGCAGTGGATGCGACATCGGTGCGAGTCATTTTCTTTTGACCCCTTTTTTTTAGTAAATAACACATCGATAAACCCACACCCTTTAGATAAGAACTACAAAAGTGGATCCCGTAGAGTACTACGGATGCGTAGGGGTGCTAATACCTTCCCTTCGCATAATCGACTCCCGAACCCATGATTTGGTTGCGAGACCCTGTCTTGTCCTTTCCTTTTTTCCAGGTTTACTTCGAGCGTTTCCTTTCCCTCCTTTGGGATAAATAACGCACGGTGGCGACTCTCCTGTCTTTCTTCGCCGGTTGTTTTTTTTCGCATTCCATTTTTCAGGTTGCGAAACCATTACCAATAGTTCTAGAGCCAGTGATTTTTCCTTTCTGGTTTTCTTCGAAACCAACGAAGCCTCTAGGCTTAAGTTCCAAATATTGGAACATAGACCTTATGCCTGTCATGTGTTGTGAGCATCCATTGTCCAGGTACCATGACTAGTGTTTCAACTGAGCTATTGAAATTCTAGTTATCAGACTTTGGATGTCACACTGGTTGTTATGACATCCAATTCTGCACAGACAGGGATTATGCAGAACTTAACAGTAAGTGCAGTAAATAACACAAGTAATTGTTCACCCAGTTCAGTCCAACATGACCTACATCTGGGGGCTACCAAGCCAGGGAGGAAATCCACTATTAGTAGTATCAATTCAAAGCTAAACTCACCCGTTTACAACTTATCACTTAATCCCTACCCAATGCAATTTCAATCTTAACCTAAGATCAGAGTTCCTACTCACTCCCCCTCAATCACCTCAGTGATATTAAAGACACTTTGAAGTCACACTTCAAAAACAACTCTTGATTATGCTTCACAGCTTAAATCAAGATACACAGCACTCACGCTTAAAAGCTTTGAGTGACACAACACTTACAACTCAATGAACACCCTATACCAAAGCAATCATCTACTTGATAATGGCTTGGCTTACAAGATACGTCTAATACAAGACTCACAAAATACAGCAGTGAAGTATGATGGACACACTAAATCTTCACGCCTCAAAATCCCCGAAACTGAATGAAGGAATGCCTTCCTTTTTATATTGCAGCACCTGGGCTTTTGCACCTGTATTTTCCTGAATTTTAGGTCACACAAGTTCCCTCAAATTCAACATTTAGGTTGCTAACAAATAGGCTATTTGTTAGGTTCATTGAATGTAGCTTGGTTGTTGATTTCCTGGATTTTCTCTCAGCTGTTGAATCCCTAAAGAATAGCCTGAGAAAAAGCTGAAACAGAAAACTGAACAACCTACAATTTAGCATATGCTGTCAGGCACGAATGTCACGACATTCAGCTTGACATCAAGGTCCATATGCTGAGTCTGTTTTTCCAGAAAACAGACTGTACAATTTTGCTGACCTGTACATGATCAAAATGACCGTACTACAGTAACAGCTTACATTAATAAATGTCAAAGTGTCCAACTTAACATTTATACATTTGGCCTTAAGTTAGTTCTGTTATTCTCTTGAAGAACAAACTAAGTTTTATGTTGAAGTATAGCAGAACACCACTCTGCCTAATCTTCAGTAGCTGCTGTCAATGATGAATGTCACAACATCCAGTTTGACATTCAGTCAGTAGGCCTTATGCCAGGTCTGGTTCTTCCTTGATAACCAGACTGCAAATGAATACTAAGTTCTAACAGAACTTCTGTTCCTTAGTATCTGTTGACAGGTATGAATGTCACAGCATTCAATAATCCTGTGTTAGCTAGTCCTGCAGTAACTACAATGTAGTCACATATACATGTCATGACATCAGTCAAGACATTAGTGTTTTACCATATAATGCAGCCAATCAAACACCTACAAACTCCCCCTTTGGCAAATTTTTGGCTAAAACACTTTGATCCCCATAACAGAGTTCATAGCAGCGGAATAAAACTAGCTAATACACTCAGAGTGGCAGCACACTCACACTCATGGAAGTTAAATAAAAACTTCACATAGCAGCACACACATATTAGAAGTTGCACCTAAACTTCAATATCAGCTGCAGGGGGGAATCTTCAGCTCTGTCATGAGAGTCTGTTGTAGAGACCCACTCTGTTTGTCAGGGGTATTGGTGGTTATTACTCCCCCTTTTTGTCAAAAATGTTGCCAAAGCCAGCAACATAGCCAGAGCACACTGACAGAGTTCCAGACTTGGTTTTACTTCACAGTTTCAACCAAGTTCACATCCACTTGATCTTGCTTCACAACTTCGATCAAGTAATCACCCACTTTTGCTTTACAGTAGGTACCACCATATCAGATGCCATGATTTTGTTTCTGACATCCAGAACCACTCCTGCATGAACAACATCCTTGAACTCCTGCAGGTACAGTGGCCTTCTCTCTGTAGGGTGTCTCCTTACCCTCTTGTATCCACACTTGCTGTAAGCAGCATAGCTATGATCTGTTGACCTATCATAGCCTAGTACAAATTGTTTAATAGGCAGAGATATTAAACAATTTATCCCAAACATCAGTGGTTGCTATAAGGTCTCAGAGAGACATATTCCCAGTTTGCTCCTTAAGTTTTCAAACTGAGTAGCATCCAGAGCCTTTGTAAATATGTCAGCCAGTTGAAGATCCGTGGCTACATGTTCCAAAGTGATCACCTTGTCTTCCACCAGATCTCTGATGAAGTGGTGCCTAATGTCAATATGTTTGGTCCTGCTGTGTTGGATGGGATTCTTGGAGATATTGATGGCACTGAGATTATCACAGAACAATGTCATGACATTTTGAGAGACATTGTACTCAGTGAGCATCTGTTTCATCCAGACCAGTTGGGAGCAACTGCTTCCTGCAGCTATGTATTCAGCCTCTGCAGTGGACAGAGAGACACAATTCTGCTTCTTGCTGAACCACGATATGAGGTTTTCTCCTAAGAAGAAACATCCACCTGATGTGCTTTTTCTGTCATCAGCACTTCCAGCCCAATCAGCATCACAGTACCCAGATAGGACAGGCTCAGACCCATGTGAATACAGCATCCCGTAGTCACATGTCCCATTGATGTACTTGAGAATCCTTTTGACTTGATTCAAGTGGCTCACCTTGGGCTCTGCTTGGTATCTGACACACACTCCAACTGCATAAGAAATGTCAGGTCTACTTGCAGTTAGATACAGCAGACTACCTATCATGCTTCTGTACAGGCATTGATCGACACTAGGTCCTCCATCATCTTTGGTTAACTTCAGATGAGTAGGAGCAGGAGTCCTCTTGTGCCTGGCATTATCCATACCAAACTTCTTAACTATGTTCTTGGCATACTTGCTTTGGGAGAGAAACATAGAGTCCTCCATTTGGTTTACTTGCATTCCAAGGAAATAGGTCAGTTCTCCCACTAGACTCATTTCAAACTCAGACTGCATCTGGTGAACAAATTTGTTAACCATTTGTTCTGACATTCCACCAAAGACTATATCATCAACATAGATTTGAGCTATCATGATTTTGCCTTCTTCATCCTTCACAAACAAGGTTTTGTCTATGCCACCCTTTCTGTATCCATTTGTGGTCAGAAATTCGGTTAACCTTTCATACCAAGCTCTGGGTGCTTGCTTCAACCCGTACAAGGCTTTCTTCAACTTGTATACATGCTCAGGTTGGTTAGGATCACAGAACCCTTTGGGTTGTTCCACATAGACTTCTTCATTCAGGTAGCCATTCAAGAATGCACTCTTCACATCCATTTGGAATAGCTTAAACTTCAGGATGCATGCTACCCCCAACAGCAATCTGATGGACTCAAGTCTAGCCACAGGAGCAAATGTCTCATCAAAGTCTACTCCTTCAACTTGAGTGTATCCTTGAGCTACTAGTCTTGCTTTATTTCTAGTAATTACTCCTTTCTCATCAGATTTGTTTTTGTAGATCCACTTGGTACCAATGATGTTGGACCCTTCAGGTCTTGGAACCAGCTCCCATACTTCATGCCTTGTGAACTGCTCGAGTTCCTCTTGCATGGCAATGATCCAGTATTCATCAGTCAGGGCTTCTTTCACATTCTTTGGTTCAACCTTGGAAACAAAGCAGGAATTTGAGTTTATTCCTCTTGACCTGGTAGTTACACCACTGGTGGGATCCCCTATGATAAGATCCTTAGGGTGGTCTTTCTGAATTCTGATAGATGGCACTTTGGTGGGTGCCTCTACTTCACATTCAGGAGAAGGTTCCTGTACTTCTTCAGACTTGACTGGACTGTCAGTTGGACTGTCAAGGAATGTTTCAACATCCTCCATGACATCGGTTCCTTCCTCTTTATCATCCACAATGACATTTATGGACTCCATCAGGACATTGGTCCTGTAGTTGAACACTCTGTAGGCTCTGCTGTTAGTGGAGTATCCCAGAAATACGCCTTCATCACTTTTAGGATCTAGCTTCCTTCTCTGTTCACGATCTGTGAGAATGTAGCATTTACTTCCAAAAATATGAAAGTACTTCACAGTGGGTTTTCTGCCCTTCCATATTTCATACAGAGTGGAGGAGGTTCCTTTTCTCAAGGTGACTCTGTTGTGAACATAGCACGCGGTATTCATTGCTTCAGCCCAAAAGTGCATAGGGAGCTTCTTTGCATGAATCATTGCTCTGGCAGATTCTTGAATAGTTCTATTTTTTCTTTCAACTATTCCATTCTGCTGAGGAGTTATAGGGGAGGAGAACTCATGGCTTATTCCTTCAGATGAGCAAAACTCATCAAACTTGGAATTCTTGAATTCAGTACCATGATCACTTCTAATCCGGACCACACAACTGTCCTTTTCCCTTTGAAGTCTTATGCACAGATCTTTGAAGACATCAAATGTATCTGACTTCTGTCTGATGAAGCTTATCCACGTGTATCTGGAATGGTCATCAACCACCACGTAAGCATACTTCTTCCCACCAAGACTTTCAACCTGCATAGGTCCCATTAGGTCCATGTGCAACAGTTCCAGAACTCTGGAGGTTGTGGAATGTCCCAGCTTCGGGTGTGACATCTTGGTTTGCTTGTCCACTTGGCATTCTCCACAGACTCTTCCTTCATCAATCAGAAGCTTTGGTATCCCTCTGACTGCTTCCTTGGATATGATCTTCTTCATTCCCCGTAAGTGGAGATGTCCAAGTCTTCTATGCCACAGCTTCACCTCCTGTTCTTCCTTGGCTGAGGAGCATGTTGTGGAAAAGTTAGAGAGATCAGGTTCCCACAGGTAGCAGTTGTCTTTGGACCTGGTTCCTCTCATAACTTCCTGATTGTCACCATTTGTTACAATGCACAACTCCTTAGTAAACTGAACATGAAAACCTTGATCACACAGCTGACTTATGCTGATGAGGTTTGCAGTTAGTCCTCTTACTAACAACACATTGTTCAGTTTTGGCACTCCAGAACAGTCCAGTTTGCCCACACCTCTTATTTTTCCTTTGGCACCATCACCAAAAGTCACATAGCTGGTAGTGTGAGGTTGAATATCTACCAGTAGATTTTCCATACCAGTCATATGTCTTGAGCATCCACTGTCAAAGTACCAGTCTTCTCTGGAAGAAGCCCTTAGGGCAGTGTGTGCTATCCTAGCATACCATTGTTGCTTCTTAATGGGAACACATCGCTTACGTGTTTTATGCTTAGGTCTGACATGTGAGGCTCTGTTAGGGAAACCATGAATCCAGTAGCAGAAGGCTTTTATATGTCCAAGCCTGCCACAGTGGTGACACCTCCAATTCTGGTATTTCCTCTTCTGATGATCATTCATCCTAGCTCCTCGATGTTGAGACATTGGCTTTAACATCTGCTTGAACTTCTGAACTCTAGCCTTTGGGCGTTTGTGTTCAGCTCTTTTTTCAAATCCTAGCCCAGATTTGGTTCCAGACTGCTGTCCCACTTTTAGAATTTCTTCCAAGGTGTCAGTTCCCTTATTCATCATTCTGATGGATTTGGTCATCTGGTTCAGCTTGGAGGTCAGCAGGGCTATCTCATCATTTAGCCCCTCTATGGCAGACAGTTGCTTCTGTCTCTCATCTTCCAGTTCCTTGATGAGTTTCTTCTGCTTTTCTCCTTGTGCATGCACTTCTGCACTGGTGGTACACAGCTTCTTATATGCTGCAGCAAGTTCATCAAATGTCAGCTCATCTGCACTTGTGTCATCTTCAGAGACACACACACTGGTTAGTGCAGTAACATGTTTGGCAGATTCTCCTTCAGATTCACTTTCAGAATCTCCTTCAGACCATGTGATAGCTAGCCCCTTATTTTGCAATTTGAGGTAAGTAGGACATTCAGCTCTGACGTGTCCATACCCTTCACAACCATGACACTGGATTCCCTTCCCATGGTTGAACTTCTCCTCAGAAGTTGATCTTTTCTTAATGTCAGACGGGATGTTCTTGACATTAGGTCTACCTCTTTGATCAATCTTCTTCATGAACTTGTTGAATTGCCTCCCAAGCATGGCTAAGGCTTCTGATATACTTTCATCACCTCCAGTATATCCTTCTTCTAACTCCTCTTCAGCATTAGATATAAAGGCTATGCTTTTCTTCTTCTCAGCATACTCACCTAAGCCCATTTCAAAGGTTTGGAGAGAACCAATGAGCTCATCTACCTTCATATTGCTGATGTCCTGAGCCTCCTCTATGGCAGTGACCTTCATAGCAAACCTCTTAGGCAAGGACCTGAGAATCTTTCTTACAAGTTTCTCTTCAGTCATTTTCTCACCTAGTCCACCAGAGGTGTTTGCAATTTCAAGAATATTCATGTGAAAGTCATGAATAGTCTCATCCTCTTTCATCCTCAGATTTTCAAACTTGGTTGTCAACATCTGAAGTTTGGACATCTTCACCTTGGAAGTACCTTCATGAGTTACCTTGAGGGTATCCCAAACTTCCTTAGCTAGTTCACAATGGTGCACCAGCCTGAAGATGTTCTTAGTGATTCCATTGAACAGTGCATTCAAGGCTTTGGAATTTCCAAGAGCTAATGCCTCTTGTTCCTTGTCCCAATCTTCTTCAGGAATCTACACACTGACTCCATCTTCATCAGTCCTCGTTGGATGTTCCCATCCCTTGTTGACAGCTCTCCAGACTTTGCTGTCTAGAGACCTTAAGAAGGCTATCATGCGAGGCTTCCAGTCATCATAATTAGATCCATCCAACATGGGTGGTCTGTTTGAGTGTCCTAAATCCTTGTCCATGGTACTAGAAAGTAACTTCCCTAGATCTCACCCAGAACTTCACAGGCAGGGTGCCTGCTCTGATGCCAATTGAAATTCTAGTTATCAGACTTTGGATGTCACACTGGTTGTTATGACATCCAATTCTGCACAGACAGGGATTATGCAGAACTTAACAGTAAGTGCAGTAACTAACACAAGTAATTGTTCACCCAATTCAGTCCAACATGACCTACATCTGGGGGCTACCAAGCCAGGGAGGAAATCCACTATTAGTAGTATCAATTCAAAGCTAAACTCACCCGTTTACAACTTATCACTTAATCCCTACCCAATGCAATTTCAATCTTAACCTAAGATCAGAGTTCCTACTCACTCCCCCTCAATCACCTCAGTGATATTAAAGACACTTTGAAGTCACACTTCAAAAACAACTCTTGATTATGCTTCACAGCTTAAATCAAGATACACAACACTCACGCTTAAAAGCTTTGAGTGACACAACACTTACAACTCAATGAACACCCTATACCAAAGCAATCATCTACTTGATAATGGCTTGGCTTACAAGATACGTCTAATACAAGACTCACAAAATACAGCAGTGAAGTATGATGGACACACTAAATCTTCACGCCTCAAAATCCCCGAAACTGAATGAAGGAATGCCTTCCTTTTTATATTGCAGCACCTGGGCTTTTGCACCTGTATTTTCCTGAATTTTAGGTCACACAAGTTCCCTCAAATTCAACATTTAGGTTGCTAACAAATAGGCTATTTGTTAGGTTCATTGAATGTAGCTTGGTTGTTGATTTCCTGGATTTTCTCTCAGCTGTTGAATCCCTAAAGAATAGCCTGAGAAAAAGCTGAAACAGAAAACTGAACAACCTACAATTTAGCATATGCTGTCAGGCACGAATGTCATGACATTCAGCTTGACATCAAGGTCCATATGCTGAGTCTGTTTTTCCAGAAAACAAACTGTACAATTTTGCTGACCTGTACATGATCAAAATGACCGTACTACAGTAACAGCTTACATTAATAAATGTCAAAGTGTCCAACTTAACATTTATACATTTGGCCTTAAGTTAGTTCTGTTATTCTCTTGAAGAACAAACTAAGTTTTATGCTGAAGTATAGCAAAACACCACTCTGCCTAATCTTCAGTAGCTGCTGTCAATGATGAATGTCACAACATCCAGTTTGACATTCAGTCAGTAGGCCTTATGCCAGGTCTGGTTCTTCCTTGATAACTAGACTGCAAATGAATACTAAGTTCTAACAGAACTTCTGTTCCTTAGTATCTGTTGACAGGTATGAATGTCACAGCATTCAATAATCCTGTGTTAGCTAGTCCTGCAGTAACTACAATGTAGTCACATATACATGTCATGACATCAGTCAAGACATTAGTGTTTTACCATATAATGCAGCCAATCAAACACCTACAGCTATTAAGGATGTCTTCAACATAAATTATTTTATCCTTAGGTACCCACTTTCTGGGTCCTCTCTTGTTAGTTTTCCTAGAGCTTCTTACAACTTTGGGTCTTTTAGCAGAAGGATAATCATGAGGAATTTGTGCATGATACTTAGGTTTCAGAACTGAGTTCTTATCCTCTATATGTTTATGTGTCTATGCAAAAATATCAAGCTCAGTGCCAGCAAGTACGAAATGCACATAGACGTTTTAGTTTTACCTTCTGAATTTCGTCAGGTTTTATAGTTTCTATACAATCTAAACCTTTCTTGCCACTTCTTCTAACTCCGTAGATCAAGGAAGCCATTTTCCTTCTATCAAGGCTTTTAGCTAGAAAGTACTAGAATGCTTTGTCATATCTAATGACACAATCAGTACCAGAAGCTTCTGAGATTATTTCCTTCTCTAGTTTTGAAATTTTGATTTTCAAAGCAGAGTTGTTACTTTCTAAAGAAAATACTTTCTCATTTAGAGAGGAAATATCTTTCTCAAGCTCACTCTGAGTTTCAAAGGAAATTACTTGGACTTGTTTAAGGTCCTTGTATTTACTCTGAAGACTCTGGTACTTTTGCAACATTTCAGAAAGATATGATTCAATATCAGAACAGGATAGGTTAGAAAATACCTCTTCAAAATCAGAGTCAGATTTTGCTTCTGATAATACCTTGTCTTATGGTTCTTTAGAACCCGTAGGATCATTTGTAGTTGCCATCAGTGCAACATTGGATTTTTCTTCGTCAAAATTTTCTTCTTCGGATTCTGAGTCATCCCATGTAGCCATCAACCCCTTCTTGCCTTTAGAGAAATTCTTCTTAGGCCTTTTGTCCTTTTTTAGCTTAGGACAATCATTTTGATAGTGGCCTGGCTCCATGCACTTAATGGAGATAACTTCTTTTCTAGAACCTTGCTTCTTCTTTGCAGATGAAGAATTAAAGTGGCCAACAGCCCTTCCTTGAACATTTTGCCTGTGTTTCCAGAGTTTGTTGTCTCTCTTTGTGATTAGAGACAGCTCATCATCCTTTTCTGATTCTTCATCAGATCCTTCTGATTCTTCATCAGATCCTTCTGATTCTTCCTCAGCTTGATAGGCTCTTGTATTCTCAGGCTTGGACTTTAAGGCAACAAATTTACCTATCTTTTGAGGTTCATCTTCTTCGATCTCAATCTTGTGGCTTCTTAAAGAACTCATGATTTCTTCAAGACTGATGTTGTTGAGATCCTTTTCCAGCTTCAAGGCAGTTACCATAGGTCTCCATTTTTTGGGAAGACTTCTGATAATTTTCTTGACATGGTTCGCTGTAGAGTATCCTTTGTCCGGAACTTTCAGTCCTACAACAAGCATCTGAAACCTTAAGAACATAGTCTCAATTGTTTCATCATCTTCCATTTTGAATGCCTCATATTTCTGGATTAAGGCCAAATCCTTTATCTCCTTTACTTGAGCATTCCCCTCATGAGTCATCCTCAGAGAATCAAAAATGGATTTGGCAGAATCTCTATTTGTTATATTCTTATACTCCGTATAAGAGATAACGGTTATGGCCTTATGATGATTTTTGAAATCTTTCTTCTATTGATCAGTCATAGCACTTCTTGCTATAGTATTTCCTTCAGCATTCATTGGGTGAACGTAGCCATCGACTACAAGATCCCAGAGATCAACATCATAACCAAGAAAGAAATTTTTTATTCTATCTTTCCAATAATTAAATTTCTCACCATCAAAGATTTGTGGGTTTTCACTGTAATGATCTCTTTCATTATTGTTAACAACATTAGTAGCGTTAGCAACAACCATTATTTTTCACACAAACTGGATCGGTACTGAACACGGTGAAGTGTTGATAAAACTTTTATCACAATCAGAATCGGAGTTCTGATGCAAATTGAAGATGTGAAAACACAAGAAAGGGGGGTTTAATTTGGTTTTTACAAGCAAAAGCTTTTTCCAAAACAAGAACACCACTAGTAAGTTAACAATAAAGAGTTAAAAGCACAAGTATTTCTATCTTGGTTCGCTTGAAACTCAAAGCTACTCAAGTCCACTTGCCAAGGTGATTTTGCCTTATACACAAGGACTTAATCCACTATAATCAACAAATTACAATAATCACAAAGAATAACCTTCTTTGTCTTCTCAAGGATCAAACTATACCCTAGTCTCCTTAAGGACTCACAACGAACAAACTTCTTTGTCTTCTCAAGGATAACCTCCTCAAGGAATCAAACAAACAGTTTAAATAATATTTTGTGTGTTACAAGATGCTTCTACACAAGCATATTTTACACAAATGAATAACAAACACTTAAAGAAAAATTGTGTACAAAAGAATGATATCTTTTCACAAAGAAATAGACTTATATAAACATTGTGTATCACCAACATTTTTCTTCAAGTCTCCAAGTCTCACTTATATAGCATAAGAATAAGACCGTTGTAGGGCAAAATGGTGAAAGAACGGATGTCCATTGTTGGATAGGAGAGGAGTGATATTGTGTATTGTCCTTCGCCCATAAAATCAATGACAGGTGTGATGTATAATACTGTCCTTTCCCACGAAATTAGGTAGTGAAAAGGATGTTCGATTTGTACTATGTACTATTTGATCACTTTCCCATTTGATCTTATCTTCATGTTCATTGGTTTCTGATGAAAGTTGATGGAGCATGAAATGAAGAAACATAAAGCTAGATTCAGAAACTTCAGAATCTTTTGTCAGAACCTTGACAATGTCAGTAGTATGGCTTGAGATCTTTAGTATCTTCATAATCTTCAGTCAGAACCTTGATAACTTTAATAGTATGGCTTGAGATCTTCAGAATCTTCAGTTACATAACACAACTTCAAAAGCTTTCCATTCTTCAGAAGTTTGGTGATCAGAGTAACGTCCAGAAGCATGAGCTGAGAGAACATTGGAGCAACAACATAGTTTCTCATTAGAAGCTTCTCAGGAGTGAATTAACACAGAAGTAGAATGAACATTGCAACAGTAATATTGAACATCTTTCAGAACTTCTAATAGCTGGCGCATAAGAGGATTTGGAACACATAGTTCAGAAACTGATGACATTGCACATTATATATTCAGAATCAGAACTGGTTGTTAAAGCTACACAATAATATACCATTAGGGTACCAAAATTTTTCTCACACAAATACAGTATTGTTATCATCAAAACTCAAGGTATAGATGCAGAACCAAATCTTGTTCTAACAAATGCAACCAATGCTCAGAGAGTCGCGCACAAGGAGGCAAAGAAAAAAGATTGCAAGGATGCGTATTGCATTCAATCGGAAGTAGATTCAAAGAATTTCAATAAGATCTCTCATGCTTAACATGCGAAGAAGGCACGGGATATTCTTGTTAAGTACTATGAATGAAGTGAGAAGGTCAAAGTCGTCAAATTGCAAACTTTACGACGGTGGTATGAGTTACTATAGATGGGAGAAGATGAAAAGATTGTAGGTTATATGTTTTCTCATGAAGGGTTGTAGTGAAACTCTAACTGATAAGATGATAGTTGAGAAGGTAATGCGTACTTTGAACTCTCACTTTGATCACACTATATTAGTTATTAAAGAATTTAACATCTTAAAACCATGAAACTAGAAGATTTGATTGGTTCATTAGAGGCACATGAGATTATGATTGTCAAAAATGAAAGGGGTTCAAGATTCCATACAAGTACTATAGGATCTAACATGGAAGAAACATGGTGGTTCCAAAAAATCCAAAGGAAAAGGTGACAAGACTCTGAGCAATAAGTCTTGGTTGAACCCTCAAAAGTGTATGGTCAATGATAAGGCTTCTGAATCCTCAAAAAGATGAGAATGAAACTCTTATCAGAAAGACAAAGAGAAAAAAAGGTGTGTAGTGCTATAAATGTGAAAAATGGGGTCACTTAGACAAGAATTTTTGGTACAAAAAAGAAATGGGAGAGACAAAAGGCAAGGAGGAAGGAGTCAACCTTGCACACCAAGATTCAGATGATTATGAAGATATGGTGGTTATGGCTACAATTGCAGATGACCATGTCGACTCAAAGATATGGTTCCTTGACTCGGGCTTCTTGAATCATATGAATGGTCAAAAATTATGGTTAGAATATTTTGACTCATTGAAGAAGAGGAATGTCAAACTTGCTGATAATAGCTTATTGCAAGCAGAAGGTGTTGTTGACATAGTTATTTAAGGAGCAATGAAGGAAAAGATATGATCAAAGATGAACTCTATGTACCTGGAATGAAGTGCAGTCTACTAAGTGTTTGAAAATTGGTCAAAAAAGGTTTCTCAATGATTAAGAAAGATGGAGCCTTGGAACTGTCTGACAATTAGAATAATTTGGTCTTGAAATCTCTTTTGTCGAAGAATAGGATATTTAAGATCATGATCAGTTCGAATGAAGTATGTAAGACCCCAATTTTAACCCTAAGATCCCTCATGCAATCTCATCATATGCATTAGCATTGGGATCATACCTTGGCATCCTCCTTACCCCTCTTTCATTGGGTTTGTTTTGGGAGGGATCACCAAGCACCATGTGATTGTATCATACTTGTATTTTATCATTTCACTAACTAAAGTACCAAAAATATTTCTTTGTATTTGCCTAACTCTTTTGTAGGTAGGGCATGATCACTATTGATTTATCAAGTTCACATCTAGGGTTTAAGACCCTCATTGCTAAGAGCATAACCAAGGAATTATCTATAATGGCTCTAGGAATTATATATGAGTCCTTATGATCTTAACATGTCATTTTGAACAAGATTTGTTCAAGAGTTTGGAGTTGGTTCACCTTGGAAACCCTAGTTCATCTGAGTATCTTGAGTAACTTCTTCAACAAGCTTCTTCACCAATTGATCAAATTTCTCAAGGGGCACTTCAAATTTCATCATCTTATGAATATATGATCTACCATGAGCCTAAAAAGTTAAGAGAATTGCAAGTTAGCAAGTTGGTTGATGGTGGTTAGCTAGATGAATTCATCTGATCAAAACTGGCCCCCTAGACCCTATCTCCTACAATATTTATCATATGAAAATGATTCCAAAAGAAACGTTTCTATAAATGCCATTTCAAAAAACTTTAATGTTTAAGTCTAGAGCTAATTTTGCTTGGAAAGTCATTTTCTATGTTGAAACATTATAGGTCATTTTGTCTAAACCCTAATTTGAAAGTCAACTTCCCAAGGCCATAACTTGCTCGATTTTTATGAGATGAAATATTTCTAAGTTTCAAAATCAAATTCAAGGTTTATAATACAACTTTGGTGTTTGGAGTAAGAACTAATTCAACTTTTATGAGCATGTGATATGAGGATACATAATAGGTCATTTTGGACCAATACCATTGAACAAGTGATTTTCCGCAACTTCAGAAATGTATAACTAACTCATCCCAAACCCAATTCATGTCAAATTTGTGACCATTTTTAAGGTTTTTGAAATATCAACAACTTTCATGAATACAAGTTTCTCATTTGGAGCTTACATAAAACGTTAGGCAAGGTGGAATAGTTGAACATGTGGCTTGACACTTAAAAAATATTTTGACATGTTGAAATTTCCAAACTTCCACCGCAAAATTCACCATGATACAAGTTCCAAATGGAAAAGTGTTAAACATAAGAGTTGTTCCTCTTGATTTAAGCTTTCCAAAGAGTCCTAATTCATTCATTTTGGAAAAACTTTGAGGGGTCTGCGCATGGCTTAAATAGGTCTGTATCAGTTGGCAAGAATCATGCTTCAAACATTCAAATATATTTGCCTTGCAATCCAAGCTTCATTTAGACCTCATTTCAGTTGATTATGGACCTAGTATTGTTGCTTCATGGGCCTGCACACGCCCATGCAAGCATGTACATTGCATTACCAATTTTGGAAGTATTTTCAAGTGTGCAAATAACACTCATCTTTTGCTATAAATAGAGGTCCAATGCTTCAGTTTCAAGGACCTTGCGCTCCATCTTTGAATCCCTAGCTCCAAACCCTTACCATTCAAAGGAAAACCTGATAAACTTCAATTGAAATTTGAGTTTGAATCTCACTGTTTGGAGATTCAAAAACTCCAAAATCCAAAGCTTTGCATCCTTCTTAATCCACTTCCACAAGCTCCATAAGCAAGATCAAGCAAGAATTGAAGCAAGAGAGATCCATTTCTGCACAGCATTGAAGGTATTTTTCCAGATTTTTCTTCTCCTCGATTCTCTCTCAATTCTCTCTCAATTCTCATCAATTCTCTTGGATCCTTGGTTGTATGAAGTCCTACCAATGTAGGCGAGAAGATTGAGTTTCTTTGAGGTCAAATCGAAGAAACTCAGTTGACACACCTCAAAATTCAACTCGATGTATCTCTATATATATTTGGAGTTAGGGTAAATTGAGGTGATATTCGTGATCTACGTCATTTTTTCTTTAAGATGATGTCCTCCTTTTTCATTTATGATATGGTGATGAATGAACCAGTCCGGCCAGGGTCATCGGAGAAGATGATCGACCTTTGGCTCTGGCGATGAGCTGGAAGTGTTCAGAGCCATTGATTTGATTTAAAACATTTTAATCTAAAGCGCTCATTGTGATTACCAAGCGTGTGGAATGTTGACTAGCGCGCACCATGGAATACACGCTCTTCACCACTTGATCTGCCACCTCAATTAATGAGGGAGATTAAGTGGTCCACGTTTTTTTGATTATCTGATTTTTATTTTATTCCTTTGTTTTTCATTAATTCATATTAATTTTAATATTTATCCAAAAAATATGAGAGTTTCACCAAAAAAATTTAAATAAAATCCTCTTTTATTTTCTGAATTAAAATTATTTTTTGGATCATTATTAATATTTTTCATGATTTAATTGATTTTATGAATATTTTTAATTGTTTAAAAATACTTTTAAGTTTCCAAAAATTCTGAAAATACTTTTAATTGTTTAAAAATACTTTTAAGTTTCCAAAAATTCTGAAAATTTGATTTATTCATAAACATACTCATCTTTCCAATTACATAACAGGTGTTATGTCTGGTATTACAAAGATATCTAAATGACTCTACCAATTGTTTAAATGTTGTAGCATCTACATCATCACCCTCAACATTAGAATCCAACTTATGATTTATTTCAGCATGTGTGATTGCAGACTTGCAATTTATTAGCTCAAATATCTTCAGAAGCTCAAGTTCATATTTCAGATGCAAAATTATACCCTTATCAGAGTACAGAATCTCCATCCCTAAAAAATGTACCATATTTCCAAGATTAGTCGTCTTAAACTCATTCAGCAACACCTTCTTGAACTTGACTATCTCATATGAATAACTCATTGTTAGTAATATGTCACCAACATAGAGACACACCAGAATCATATTACTATTAGATGTATGATGAACATAAACACCATACTCCATCTCACATTTTCTAAAACCTTAAAGCTTTAAAAATGAATCAATTTTAAGATTCCAAGCTCTAGGAGCTTGTTTTAGTCCATACAAGGCTTTATGCAGCTTGTACATCATTCCTTCCTAATTCTTTTTCATAAATCTAGTAGGTTGTAACATATAAACTTCCTCTTGTAAAGGATCCTTCAGAAATGAAGATTTCACATATAAATGCATTAGAGGCCAATTTCTATTAACAATTATAGCAATCACCAATCCGATTGTTCCATGCCTAGCTACACCATACTTTCTTTTTTAGAGCTTCTTTAATACTAATTGGTTAAGAGTCTAGCAACATGTAATACTGAATGACTTCCTTTTCATAGTTTATCTCAGTATCTTGTAACATGTCAAACTCTGTAAATCTTCTTGGTATTTGTCTAATTCTTTGTGGCCTCTGAACTTGTTCATAATCTTCTTCAGATACTGGAACAATATCAGATGTTGGACTACATTCAAAGGCTGGACCACCTTCAGAGGCATGAATACCACCAGAGTCTAGACTGTCATCAGAATCTGGATCAAAATTAGATTCACCTTTAGAGTTAGACTTGCCTTCAGTCTCTACTTTAGCATCAGAGTCACCTTTAGACTCTCACTCGTCTTCAGAGGTAGAATCTCCTTCAGAGGCAGATTCTCCTTCAGAGGCAAAATCTCCTTCAGAGGCAGATTCTTCTTCAGAGTCTGAAATATCTTCAGCAGTTAACTCAGATGATAACACTACGCTAGAGTTGGATTGATACTTGTTCCAATCCAATGCTTTTATTTCTTTCACAATGGCATCTCTGTTAAGTCCCACCTTGTTAGTGATTGGACAATAAAGCTTATAGGCATCTGTATTGTGATGCCCAATCAGTAGCATTACTTTGCTTCACCTTGAACTTCTGAAACTCAGCAAACACCTCATGCTTAAACTTGACGAGAGTTACTCGTGTCATTCTTGTGTACTCATTCACAAATGACACAAAACACTTATTTTCTCCAAGTGAAGGTACTTAAAATGGTCCACATGCATCAGAATGCAATACTCCCATAACATGTTTTTCTCTTTGAGCCACTTCTGATGCAAATGGAAATCTAGGTTGCTTGTCTTTCATGCATATCTCACATGACTTCTTAGGCTTCAAAATCTTAGTAATTCCATGTACCATCTTCTTAGAACTCAGATGCCCTAAGCTTCTAAAGTTCAGATGCCCCAATCTCTCATACCACAACTCACTGTCACCTATAGCACCCTCTGACTAAGGCATTTAGTTTCACATGTTTCCATATTAACTTTGAATATTTTGTTGTTTCTCTGTTCAGATTGCATAATCAGCTTCTGATCAGAATCATACAACTTCAAGAGATTGTCCTTCATAGTAACCGAGAAACCTTTCTCAATTATCTGACCTACACTCATCAAATTGCTCTTCATGCTAGGAACATACAAAACATCCTTGATCAGGACAGTTTTGCCATTCTTCACTCTGACTTTGACATTTCCCATTCCTTCAGTATTCAGACACTTATCATCAGCACATATGATCTTTGTCCTCTTTCTAGAGTCAAAATTAACCATGCATTGTTTGTTTCCAATTAGGTGATTTGACCAACCAGTGTCCATATACCACCAGTCTACTAAATCTGCACCATCAATTTCAGAAGCCATCAATAGCACAGGTTCATCATTAGAATCTCCTTTGGCTACGTTTTCTTTTTCTGGTTTCCTTTCCTTGTTTGACCAACAGTCAACAGCAAAGTGGCGATTCATCTTACAACAGTAGCCTTGAACCTTCTTCTTGTCAAACTTCTCTTTTTCCTTCTAATGTTTATTCTCATCAAAGTTGGAGGCTTCTAACTTCTAATAACCACCACCATGTCTCTTTTTGGCCTCTGACCAAGATTGCTTCTGATTCTTCTTACTAGAAGACGCTTTTATAGCTTGCTCTACCTCTCTTTCAGAGTTTCTCTCAGTCAGACGCAACTTATATGCCTCTAGACTACTACGCAACTCTTCAATTATCATGGCGTTGAGGTCCTTAGACTGTTCAATTGCTACAACAATCTAATCAAATTGAGGAGTAAGTGATATCATTACCTTTTCAATGATTTCTTGTTCAGAGAGAGTCTCTCCACAAGATTTCATCTCATTTGTGATCAGAATCACTCTGGAGATGTAAGCAAGTAACTTCTCATTGTTCTTCATGTTGATATTCTCATACCGCTTACATAGGGAATGAAGCTTCACCTTCTTCACTATTACATCACTGTCGTAGCACCATACCAATGTGTCTCATGCAACCTTCATCTTTGTTGAATCAACGATCTTCTCAAATAAATGTGTATCCATACACTAATAGATATAGAACAACACCTTCTGACCTTTCTTCCTCGTTTATCTATGCGTGTTTCTTTATGCTTCAGTTGCACCTGTTTCAACAGTTGTGTAATCGTCATTGACAAAATCAAGAACATCTTGAGTTCAAAACAACACGCACATCTGAATCATCCATTGATTCCAATTATTTCCATCAAATACTAAATGCTTTATGTTCAAGCTATCGTTTTCACTATTTATCTTTGTTCTTGTGAAAATTCACAGAAATCTCATTAACACTCGTGTTTCCCAATCCATATGAATCAATAAATGTGATTATGTTTTGATTCAGATCTTTAATTCACTATGAATTGAATGAGCAGAATCAATCACACACATCTCACGTACACTCGTGTTTCCCGTTCCTGAATTAGAACCAGACTCTGATGCCAATTGTTGATGAAGAATAATGAAGAAGATGATGGACGAGAGAGAGAGAGAGAGAGAGAGAGAGAGAGAGAGAGAGAGAGAGAGAGAGAGAGAGAGAGAGAGAGAGAGAGAGAACTCTAACTAACTTGCAAACTGAATTGAAAAATGATTACACAGAAAAGAGTTATGTTATAAACTTAATATGAGTTCAGTATTTAAACTATCATAACTACTAAATAAAATTCAAAATAATCAAAATATAACTTGAAATGAATGTGAATTTGGATTACTTTTTAACATCTCTGTACCAAAATATATAGGAGTAATAAATTGTGATGAATTTTTTCTCTGTAATAATGACATTTATTTTGAGACTAAATTAGTAGTAGCATTTTAATTAAAAATTATTAGTAAAAATATGAAATCAATTGCTACAACATAATGCACATATCAAATATACGATAACATAATATGTAGGAGTGCAACAATTTAATAAGATGGGTGGCACTACCGAGTATGTAGATGATTGGCTTCCTCACTTTGTTGTGCTTCATGGTAATGTCTATTCTTAATCACTTTGGTTTAATTTATTTTTAAAGTGACATAGGGCACAATCAGTTAGATTTAGACAAAAAAGATTTCATACATATATCGTACAAAATAATATTATATTGGAAAAATCAAACTATTGATCCAAATATGTAATGAGTCAATATAATTTTAATAAATTTTATATTCTCATATCTCGAAAATTATATGAAACGGGAAAACTAAAACTATTGATCGAATTATGTGTGAGTCAATAAAATTTTAATGAATTTTGTTTCTCATATCTTTGAAATTATATGAAACAGAAAAAATGAAACTATTGATCCAATTATGCAATGAATCAATAAAATTTTAATCAATTTTATTTTCTCATATCGTGAAAAATATATGAAACTGGAAAATAAAATTATTGATCCAAATATTGAATAATAGAAATTTATCGACCATTTATTTCAAATATGTGAAAAAGATTAAGGGAGCTTACTAAAAAAGATTGAGTAGATATTTTAAAATTGTATTCTCTCTTATAAAATAATTGTTTTATTTGTAAAAAACTAAAACAACTTATTTATCTAATACAAGTTTCAATACTTTTTATTATTAATCATATTATTCATAATATTGTTGTCTACATTTCACCTTCTACATGTATTATTATTTCAACTTAAATTTACTATTACTCTTAAGTTTTTTCTTTTTTCAACTTGCTTTTTTTATTACAATCTACAAACACATGCGCATCTAAAACCATATCCCGTCCAAAAACATATCTCGTGCGTATGCACAGGTTTGTTACTAGTTTAAATTTTAAAAAAACACTGTAAAGAGAAAACAACAAATAAAATAAAAAGATATTGGGGATATGGATGTATAGGATTCAAATCATCTTGATCTGGAAGTATTGGGTCGAGTGACGAGAACATGGATCACCCAGATATAAATTAAGGGGATTTCTTAATGCACCCTATAAGTTTCTTATGCACCATACAAAAATACGAAAATGTCCCCAGTTTCCAGAGATGCATCTTCGGACGCACCCAATACACACTCGACATAGGATATTCTGAGTGACGCCCTATAAGTTGGGTTTATTTAATTCCGGAGATGCATCTTTGGTATATTACCATAGATACATTTCTGGAACATTTGCACACCAGAACCAGAAGCAGACATCAAAAACATGTAATTTGACAAATTAAAATTAATATTCATAACATAAAATAAGCATTACATAAATAATTTTAACATAAAATGCAACATTACACTTCAATATCCAGATGGACGCTTCAACATCTTAAAAATATCTCTGACCGATCTTGGAATCCTCAGTTTCAACTCGAGCGGAATTTTTGTTTCGAAGCGGAAAACTATATTCCACATAGCCCTTAGATTTGCATCCATCTTGAGCTCAAAGTTGTTGAACTCAATCTTCCCTTAGTTATTAATCGACGAAGAACATTACTAGAGCTTCACAATTCTTCAATTGTCTCTATAAGGTAGGAGATGATGAATTTCGTCTTTAATATCTGCAAGATATATGTACTCGATGAGCTTAAAATTTCGTCCAAGAGTTATGTTGGAGAAGGACACATTTACGACATACAAGTTGATGTTTATTTGTGACATTTGAGACATTTTCAGTTTGTGTGAAATAAGAAACAAGGGTACCTTAATTTATAGAAGTTTTAGATAATTGTGGACCGTTTAAAACCTGACATGCTTATTCCAAAGATATATCGTCGGTTCTGCACCATATTATCTTGTTCCGGAGATGCATCGCTGAAACCTCTCGTGAATAGATTTGAAAACAGAACCTTGTTTTTTACAAATGAACAAATGTTGTTATGGGAAAGATCAAAAATATATTAAGACACAATATGACAAATTGAACAAATTAATCTTCATTAATATTGAGACATAATTACATACACTTATTTGTCTGATTCAACACGAAATTAAAACGAAGCGGAACATTTGTCTCTGGCTAAATCTATGTGTGATATCCCCCTTTGACTTTTGTGTATATGATTCTCTTTCAATGTTGCTCAATTTCTGGAACTCTTGCATCCCTTCCATAAAATGGTACAACCAAGTCTCGACTTTTGTTGCTGAATGAGTCGTCCACTTCGGTGATGTAAGTGGTATAGGGAATCACTGTTTCAAATAAACTTGAACAAAATGTCGTGATTTTGAAAGCCAACCAATACACATATTATGATCATTGTATTTTGAGGTGGGGATGTACGCAATGGGAAAAAGGTTTCTGAAATATTGTATCGTGTAAGATCAACACACACCCTACCATACACATATGCTATGAGGTGACCCATTTCAGGAAAGCACATCCATTTTTCCTCCGGTTTCGGTCCACTAAGGCAAGGAAAAAGAGACTCATAAACTTCATCGAAGTGTTCTTTCTTTCTGTACAACCATGTGTATGATTCTTTATGAGTCATCAACTCTTGGATAAGTTGATGGCATACAAGTGTATGACTATTTTCTCCTTTATCGAGTAAAGTCGAAATAACTTGATATCCATAATTACCATTCCCCTCAACATTGACGATCTGCTCAATGTATTTGTGCATAAAAACCGACATCTCATCAATGAATGAAATCTTTGGTGAGGCGATGTAGGAGGTGGTTTACTAATACGAGCTCCTTTGGAAATATTTTTTTTGAGATTTTGGAGTTGGTGAGATTTTGGATAAGCAATGAATGTCACTAGCATAGGTACTTTGACTAAGGGAAAGTCCATATACATGTATGGTCACTACAATACCCAGAAAATAGATCAACGGTCCCAGATCCTCATGGAAACTCTGAGGAAAGAAGTGTTATGATAGATCTGTGTTGGTCATGAGCGGGACTGGTGAAGATGATGTCATCAATATAAAGCAAGATATAAGCCATTTCAGAGTCATGTCGGTATATGAAGAGAGAGCGATCTGAGGTGTTATGCTAAAGTCTGGATAAACTTTTTCAACATGTTCAAAATATGAAAGAGATCGCATCGTTGAGTTGTCACTCGGTGTAGGCTTGAGCTTCTTCGGAGCACCTTTTGTTTTTACCGGTTGAGAGAGTGGTTTCAAGTCGGTGGTTTCTGGATAAGAAATTTTCCTCAATTTATCTTTGGTGTGGAGTTTCATGTTGTCATTGGCTTTCAAAAACCTCTCTTGTATCACTTTCCATTTGGTCAAAGTAGAGATATTTGATTTACCGTATTTCATGTCACCATTATCATCAAACCTAAGCCTCTTCCAATGAGTTCAAACCTCGTCCAATATTATCGAGTTACCAAGTTTCACCTTTTTTTGCAATAACACGAGCACATGGGAGACCATATGTTTTCACAATTGTACATCCACACTTTACACTATCGAAGCCTACATTATCAACTCGTTTAACATCATGAAAAATATAATTCAAACCCACTCGGGGTATGTTGTCGACCAACTGATAATAAAGATTTTTATCTTTAAATCTGTGTTCTAAAACTGTGATGCTCCGACCAAATTATGTATGTATCTCGTTATGCTGGTTCTGGATCATTTGGTTCACGGAGTCTCAATCGCTACACAAACCGCTCTTACTATTTCCTAACCAATTCTTCAATGTAGCATGGGCAGACTCAAATTTGTTAGTTGTTATATTTCCAAGGTGTCTAACCTTATCAGTCCAAGCACAAACATTCTTCTCCTTCGCCTGATCAAGAATTGTGCTTTCAACATATTTCAACAAATCAAGATATTTTTCACACACATTCCTGAAATTCATAACATAATTGGCATATAATTCTTTTATGGAAGAATTTACTATATGATTCCATGCATCAATTATTTTTTCCATAACCACACCCTCCTTCACCATTTTTCCATCTTCAGACTCTATCTGGTTCGTCCCATTTGTGGGTTTAACCCGAATTCTCGCATTCTTTGTTACGTGATACCTATAAAGTAATGTGTAAGGAGTATGAAATACCTTTGAAACTGAACTCATCAAGGCGGTGTCACGGCCGGTAACTATGACTTTAGGCATCTCAACTCAGTCCTTCAACATTGTCCGACACACATCTAAGGCCCAAGTAAAATTCTCCTCTTTCTCACTCTCTAAAAATGCAAATCCGATATAATATGTCTTCTCAATTGAGGTAACACCAACCATCTCCGACAATGGAAGTCTATACTTATTGGTCTTATACATTGAATCAAGTATGAGCATTGTAGGAAACGTGTTGAACAACTTTATGGAATCAGGACGAGTCCAAAATATATCTCTAACAGTAACTTCATCCTCGCACGTCCGGTACCTAGACACATAACTATTATCATCTAGCCGTTTCAAGAGTTGTTGCATTTCACTTCTATCCCCCCTAAGCGCCTTGTTAGCTTGGTACCGAATATTATACACTTGCTTGATATTTGATATATTTCTGGGTCTTTTTCACTTCAATGTTGCAAATATATTTTTTGGTTTAACAAAGTTCAATGTCATGTCAGCAATGCATTCCTTCTCTTCCGGTATGAGCCGACACACAATTGGATAGACGGCTAACTTATCACACAAATTATGTTTATGCAACCACATATGACATTAAATCTCCAGTTTTTGTTTTCCAACATGTATCCATGCATCTTAAAGGGACACTCACATTTTCTTGAATCGGTTTAGTCTCTTTTAAAATTCTGGAGTGGAGGTATATATTTCTCGCTTCTTTCGCACGTCATTGTCATAAAATCACATCTTATATCCGAACCATTATCAGACCTTCTGATAACCACACTGAGTTCCTGTTTGAAGGCCTCCATACGAATCCATTGAAGCATTTGATCACGGGATTCAAACTCTTGTTCATTCTTAAATTGGTTTCCTGCGTCTAACTCCTTCACAACAACACCTTGAACATTCGGAGACATAACTTGTTGGGGAGAAATATCAAGGTGAATCATATCTAATAAAAACAATCACCACAAAACAGTAAATTAGCGTTACTGCTGAAAATAGAGCTGAAAAATGAACACATACTGATACCGGAAATGCATTTCTGGAATAGTTCATACACATTCCGGAGATACATTTCTGAAAAAAGTGCTCATTTTTTCAGACAAAAAAACAGGATTAATGTGAGCAATGCAACTTGAAATAAATGATATGGACTTGAAATTCTAACTTCTTTTGTGACCTTTGGTGTGATGAACCACAAGATTGGAGGTTTGGAGTGAAAATGGATTGAGAATGCAAGGGTTTTTGGTGAGGGTTTCCAAAGAAAAACAATAATGGTTGTATGATCATGTGGTTGTATGTTTTATTAGATTATTCTGGAGATGCATCTCCGAAAATATCGGATATGCAAAGGTGACAGAACATTTCAAAATCCCACTCAAACGTATGAAGATGCATCTCCGAAATTTCCACTGAGCTGATCAGTTATGAATATTTTCTTGAAATGTCTCGGAGATGCATCTCCAGAATATAAAGAAGTAACCTATAGGGCGTCACTCATAATGGCATATGTTGAGTGTGCATTGGATGCATCTGGAGATGCATCTCTGAAAATTGGGGGGCATTTTAGAATTTTTATGTGGTGACTAAGAAACTTATAGGATGCATTAAAAAATCCCCTAAGTTAATCTAAAATTTAAGAGGTCCCATGATAATGGCATGTGCTACAATTCATGATCAAATCAATTGAAGCAAAGTATCAATTGAGAAGAAATGAGAAAGGTATTTGTCTTTTGATTCAAACTTATGAAAAGGGAATGACACATAAGTTTGATATCCGATTTTAATATTTGTATTTAACCACATTAGAATAAAATATGTTAGAGACCAAATTGTCCAATTTAGGTCTAAAAACTTGATTTTAATCGTGTCTTTTAACTATTTTAAAACTTCTAAAGCTTTAAATTTACACGGGTTATTCCATTTTCAAATAAATTAAATGATAACACACATACACACACACACACACACACACACACACACACACACACAGAGAGAGAGAGAGAGAGACAGACAGAGAGAGAGAGAGAGAGAGAGAGAGAGAGAGAGAGAGAGAGAATTATTTTCATTTAAATGGATATAAATTATTACTCAACCATTTATTGATGAATTCAAAGTGTAAAGCAATGAATAATTACATCACCCACCATTTTTAAATGTGTGATATCTCATACCCAAATGATTATAGATAGATTAATGAGTTGAGTTTTTAGGATATCTACGAGTTTTCCATCTTTCATTGTAAAATTAGCATGTTGTCCTTATAATTATAAATAAGGAGTGAATCATGAATAGAAGATTAAGTTGAACTTTGTTAAACAAACTCACATACTCCTTAGATTTTGACTAACTGGCTAATGGAAAAGTATATTTTATATTGTTTCTCATTACCGAAAAGGGTATATATAGTACATTAATGTTGACCTAATTTCCTTAATACGAGCGTAATTACAGGTAACTCAGAATTACATAATGATTATAAAATAATTATAGAATAATACTATCTGATCCCTGCAATCAAAGTGGGAGGTCGACGAGCGCTTAGACTGGTCTGGAAATCATCAAAAGGAACTCTAGGAAGGCCTTTGGTAAATATATCAAGAATCTGG
This sequence comes from Lathyrus oleraceus, assembly GCF_024323335.1. Classification (NCBI taxonomy): domain Eukaryota; kingdom Viridiplantae; phylum Streptophyta; class Magnoliopsida; order Fabales; family Fabaceae; genus Lathyrus; species Lathyrus oleraceus. The sequence continues at coordinate 399,595,954 of NC_066583.1, forward strand.
TGTCTGGAAGGAACACGAAAGACGCAAGCCTGACCATGGGCAACCTTTTCCCGAACAAAGTGAATGTCCGTCTCAATGTGTTTAGTACGATGATGTTGGACATGATTGTCAGTTAGGTAGATAGAACTAACATTGTTACAATACACCAAAGTAGTCTGAGAAAGGAGAAAATGAAGCTCCAAAAGAAGGTTGCAGAGCCAACATGATTCTGAAACCACATTAGCAACGCCCCGGTACTCAACTTCTTCATTGGAACAATAAAGTGTGGTTGTCTCTTTGAAGACCATGAAATTTGATTATCATTAAGAAAAACACAATGGCCAGAAGTTGATCGATGGATGTCGGGACATCCACTCCAATCAGCATCTGTGTAGGAAACAAGCTTCTCGACAGGAGAAGGATAGATATGCAAATGATATTGTATGGTGCACTGAATATAAAATAGGATATGTTTTAATGCAAGCATGTGCTCGGTGTAAGGAGCATGCATATGAAGATACACCTATTGGACATAATAAGAGATGTTGGGACGGGTAAATGTGAGATACTGAAAAGCACCGGCAAGACTCTGATATAAGGTCAGATCGTCATATGGAATGTCGGTGGAGGTATTGAGCTTCTGATTGGTGTCAACTAGACTAGTAAAAGGTTTGCATGAGGCCATCTGAGCTCGAGAAATAATATCACTAGTGTAGGTACTTTGACTAAGGGAAATTCCATATACATGTATGGTCACTACAATACCCAAAACATAGCTCAATGGTCCCAAATCCTCATAGAAACTTTGAGGCAAGAAGTGTTATGATAGATCTATGTTGGTCAAGAGCAGGACTGATGAGGATGATATCATCAATATAAAGCAAGATGTAAGCCATGTCAGAGTCATGCTGGTATATGAAGAGAGAGTGATCTGAGGTGTTATGCTAAAATCCAATGGTGGAGACATAGTTAGCAAAAAGGTGGTACCGAAAACGAGGTGCCTGCTTCAAACCATAGAGAGATTTTTGCAAGCGGCACACATAATTTGGGTGATGAGGATCACGGAACCCCGATGGCTGATGCATATAGACAATCTCATGAAGATCCCATGTGGAAATACATTTTGTACATCTAATTGATGAATGGGGCATGACTTGGAGAGAGCTATAGTGAGAACAATGTGAATGGTCGTAGGTTTCACCATATGGATAAAAGTCTCATCACAATCCACTCCTGCAATTTGAGACCTCCCATCACCCACAAGACAAGCTTTGTAACACTCATAATAGCCATTAGATTTATTTTTATGCATGAAAACCTGCATATAATAAATAATGTTAATATCATAATAAAAGTATTATATTCATATTACATTGCGGATTTCCAATTAGGATCAGCAAGGGCAAGTTTATGGTTTCTTGGAAGAGATGAGATGGATGGATCATCGATGGTAACAAACAGGTTAAAGAGTTTCCTAGGTTTATAAATACCCATCATGTTATGGGTGGCCATGGTTTGGGTAAGAGGTTTGGGTTGGGTCGGTGGTGTAGGTGAGGGAGAGGTATCTAGGTAACTCGAAGAGGGGGAGACGGGAGTAGTTGGGGAGGCTAGTGATATATGGTGAGGTTTAGGTATATGTGACTATCTAAGAAGGTCATATGGTGGATACTGTAAAGACGAATGAGTCTATTAATGTAGAATAGAGGGGTGTAAATCATTTGTGAAATAATTGTATGTAAGGGCAGATGTGGAGGATAGGCGGGCAAATAGGAACTAAGTCTCATCAAATATGACATACCGTGAGATGATGATTTCTCTGTGCGATAAATTAAAACATTTATAACCTTTTTTATTGAGGGGATACCCTAAGAGAACACATGGAATGAAGCGGACTTATGATTTGGTAATGGTAGTGGAGGGAAACAAGGGATAACAAAGACAACCAAAGACGTGAAGATGTATGTAAGAGAGATTACAATAATACAGAAGTTGAGTAGGAGAGAGATTAGACATACTTTTCCTGGGAAGAATGTTAGGAAGATATGTACCCATTTGAAGCGCATTATGCCAAAATAAGGGATGAACGAAAGCATGAATGAGAAGAGTGTGGATCATGTTTTTAATTATGCGTATTTTTCATTCCACCTTGCCATTTTGTGATGAAGTGTGAGGGCAAGATAAGCGAAAAATGAAATCATTAGCAACACAATAATTATGAAAAGATATATTATCATATTCTCGTCCATTACTACTAACGTACCCCTAATTTTGATCACTCTTCTCAGCTAACTTAGAGTTTAAATTACTGATATATCCAGAACTCCTTATAGGTTATTTGGTCGACCCAAAGACTTAAAAAGTTAAAGGGGGACCCTTTTGACTTTTTATTTTCCCCTAAGGAGTTTGATCTTATATTAGGGTTTAATTGCTATTTTAGTTTTTTTTTTCAATGTATAGTTTAATTTGTCAAGCTAACATATAATTGTATTAACTACTTAGAAAAACATAAAGTTTGCAATCTATTAGAAAATACCGCTTAAAGTCATTTGGTCATTTGTTTAGTTAAGTAATTAGGCTAGAAAAATTATTAGTTATTATTGACTAGGATGATATTTTAGTTAGTGAACTATCTAAGTTTAAAATAGTTATTAAGATTGTTTCATGGTTATTGAGATATTTAGATTGTTATCTTATATGCTTGCCAAAGGTACTTTATTTCAAATAAATGAAATAGCATAATTGGTAGAAGAGCACGTGTAAGGAGTTATGAGTGTGTGAAGGCATGAGTTTGAATCCTATGTTTCTTACTTTTAGTGTTTTTCCCTTTTATTTGTTTTTCTTTACTTCTAATTTTTCTATTTTATTTTTAAATCATAAAATATCACCAAAAAAATCATTTTTTTCATTTAATAATTAATTTTCTTATTTGCTATTAATGAATTTTTTAAAAATGTTATTTTTTCATTAAAATCATTATTTTATGCATAAAATCTCAAAAAATCATAAAAATCAAAAATCAAAATCTCATTTCATTATTAGATTATTAGATTGTTTTCATTTATTTAATATATTTTTTATCTAAATTCACAGAGTCATGAATCCATCCAGATTCATTAACTTAGGCTTTAAGAAATAGGGAAAACCAGGTTAAATTAAAACATTATAAAAATAGACAATCTCATTTAACTTTTTAACCTAATTTTACCTATAAATAGAACTCATTTTTCACACTTTTGCATCCATAATTTACAAACTCAGTTCCTAAAAGTTCTTGCTCTTCACACTAAAGAACAAGAACACCAAAACCCTAAACATCCACAATCATCACTGCTGGAAATCCCCCAAAACCTATGGAGAATTTCAATCAATCTTGATGAACAAGATTGTTATCACCCATGCAATGACAATAAAAGAAAAGAACAATGGAGAAAGAAATAAAGTAAAGAACGATGAAGGAGAAGAAGAATTAAATTTTGCAGAGTTTCTCTCTGCCCACAAACTGTGGAAAACTTCTTATTCACTTTGCAACTGCAAAATACTGTGAATACAATGTTATGAATTCTCTATTCACTTCATTAAAAAAAATAAGGGTTACTCCCTCTATAGATTTAGGTTAACTTGGACCTCAAGCCAAAGCCCAAAACAATAAAAGCCCAAAATAGCTAACACTACTAAAATAGGTCTAAGTCGAAATCCGGTATGAAGCAACATGCTTCGACACTTCGACACACTAACACAACTCAACATACTAGGTGGTTCGACACTTTATTATTCTGTCAAGCAACCTACTTCGACACAAGGAATTACAATTCAACACACCACCTAATTCATTGTGTCTAAGCTATCTACATTCATCATAGCTCTTAGTCTTCTGAACACTCCGACCTGCACTCCCTTCGTCATGATGTCTGCAATTTGATTCTCAGTTCTCCAGTGTTCCATATTCATATTCCCATCTGCTACCTGCTCTCGAAGATAATGGAACCTCATCTCGATGTGCTTGCTTTCACCATGTGCTATCGGATTCTTTGCCAGATTGATAGCTGACATGCTGTCGATCTTCATGGTAATTGCTCCATGACTCTTCAATATTATTTCTTCGACCAGATTCACCATCTATGTTGCTAGACATGCATAAAGAGAAGCAGTTATGTATTCTGCTTCGCACGATGATAATGCCACCACTGGCTCCTTTCTCGAACTCCGAGAAACTGGTGCACCACCTAACATAAACACATATCCAGTTGTGGATTTTCGATCCTCATCATCACTACACCAACTTGAGTCGGTGTATCCCACTAATTTGCATTACTTTCCTTCATCAGCTGCAGGAAACAAAATGTCATAGTTGAGGGTTCCTTTCAGATACCTTAGTATTCTCTTCGTCGCTGCTATATATGATACATTTGGCTTCTGCATGAACCTACTCACCATACCTATACTGTATGCTAAGTCAGGCCTTGTATGACAAAGGTATTGAAGTGACCCAATAAGTCTTCTATATTGGGTTGGGTCGACATCATCTTCATCTAAATCTTTTGACAGTTGTAATTTGGGCTCAATTGGAGTCATAGTTAGGTTGCAATCTTGCATCTCAAATATCTTGAGCATTTCGCCTGCATACCTTATTTGATGCATCATCAAACCTCTACCACTCTTGTAGAATTCGATGCCAAGTATATATGAAATGTCACCCTGATCTGACATTTCAAATTCCTTGTTGATTTCACCTTTGAAGTCTTCGATCTCCTTCTTGCAGCTACCTGTTATCAACAGGTCATCGACATAGGATCATCTGATTTGACTTGTCATCAAGTTTTCTTCTCAACTGATATGAATATATATATATATATATATATATATATATATATATATAATATATATAATCATATATATGATTATATATATATATATATATATATATATATATAATCATATATATGATTATATATATATATATATATATATATATATATATATATATATATATATATATATATAATCATATATATATGATTATATATATATATGATTATATATATATATATATATATATATAATCATATATATATATATATATATATATATATATATATATATATATATATATATAATCATATATATAGATTATATTATATATACATATATATATATATATATAATCATATATATATGATTATATATATATATATATATATATATATATATATATATATATATATATATATATATATATATATATATATATATATATATATATATATATATATATATATATATATGATTATATATATATATATATATATATATATATATATATATATATATATATATATATATATATATATATATATATATATATATATATATATGATTATATATATATATATATATATATATATATATGAATATATATATGATATATATAAATGAATATATATATGATTATATATATATATATATATATATAGATATATATATATATATATATATATATATATATATATATATATATATATATATATATATATATATATATATATATAATATATATATATATATATATATATATATATATATATATATATGATATATATATATATATAGTAATATTCATATATATATATATATATATATATATATATATATATATATATATATTTATATTCATTTTTATATATATATATATATATATATATATATATATATATATATATATATATATATATATAAAATGAATATAAATATATATATATATATATATATATATATATATATATAAAAATGAATATAAATATATATATATATATATATATATATTTATATTCATTTATATATATATATATATATATATATATATATATATATATATATATATATATATATATATATATTCATTTATATATATCCTCTTCGTCAATATCCTACAAGTTATGACGAGAATGCCCAATGTGAGCAAAAAGTACAAGACCTGCATTTGACTTTTGAAAAATGAGTCCTATTGGTGAACGGTCACCCCTTATCTTTATAAGTGGAAGAACATCAAAAATCATTCCCTAAAGATAGTGGATCAACAATGAAGCTCATCCTTGGGATCAATAGACTTTATGAGTTGCAGTTGTAATTTCTTTTTTGCTAAGTGTTTTTGTATTAATAGTTGTGCTCTTTGTGAAATAATTTTAGTAAAATGAGCATTCATGTTTTTGAAATCAATCCATTTGTTTACACTCTCTTTTTTATGACATCATGAAGATAAAAATAAAAATCAATCAAACCTTTTATTTTCACTTTTCACCTATTAACAAACTAATGAGGAGAATGATATAATAAACAACAGAATTTGTTGATGTATGCTTTAATAGTAAGATCGGGCTGACGATGTAAGGCATTGTTTCATTCCCTAAGCACTGTAGAAATAAGGAGATAATTTATAGTCAACCCCCTCAATCCAGAAGTTGGTGTTTCTTTTCCTATTAATAAAAAAACCTTAATCTTAATTAGGGGTAGGTTAGTTCTTCAATTAAGTCAATGGTGCATTATAATCTCAAGAGAATTATCACACAGATAAGAGGTTCAAGCACATCTTCTTCCTTGCACACATCATCCAACATCATGGAAACAGTGAAAGAATAAAGCTCACGATAGCTAACATGACAGTCATAACTTTCGAATTCAAAAGCAAAAATCACAAGAGTTGTTTAAAAAAATCCCTCTAAGTCAAAAAGAAAAAAAATGAAAAATTTGACTTAGGCAAAAGTTAGGGCATCATGTTTCAAAAAGAGGCCGCTAAGTCAAAAACTAAAAAAGAGTTGTCTTAGGCAAAAGTTAGGGCACCCCGATGGACCAAATTCAAAAGAATTGGTCCATGCAAAAATAGGGATTAAAAAGCACAAAAAAAAGAAAAAATAGAAACAAGCTTGTAAGTGAAAGTGGGCGACTGCCACCTCAGGAATCTCATAAGTACTTGAATCATTACATCTACCTCCATAATTATCTATCAAAATTCCCTTGCAGATTAAATGCATGTGTTAAATTAATTTGATTTAGGAATGAAGATCATCAAGGAGAAGGGGTGGGATAAAATTAAAATTTGAGTCTTATATCTTTTGTTTCATAAACTGTGAGGCCACATTATAACATTTAAAAGTCCTAATTGAAGCTAGGTTCACTATGAAAACATAGTCGGTAAAATCATTGTTAAACTAACTCTGAATGTTTGTTACTGACCATATTGTTCTATCACCTCATGGTCATATATCATTTGTATACACCATACCCGTTTTACATAATAATTTTCAATTTCAAAAACTTGCATGAGCATGATGTTAGAATTACTTTTCAAAAAGAACATTTTTATCACAAATCAATACTTAGCACCAAGGAAATATCAACAATGGTCTGATAAGGGGAACACTTCGAGACATTCCTGACTAGGGGCAAGTCACCTAAGGATCGTTCCAATTAGCAGGAAAATCCTTATAATCCTAGGGGCACACATCTGAAGATCCTACTGATTAGAGGTGAAACATTTCAATATTTGGCACACATATGTCAAATAACATCCATGACACTCATGATCAAAGGCATACCTTTCAAGACTCTCATACTGAGGCATACCAACTCAAGGGCATAGTGAGGCCAATCACTCCAAAAAGCCATCCAATCCGGGGCATACTTTTCAAAGATTCAAATATTGGGGCAATTCATAAAAAGGTCATATCTCAGCATTGTGGGATCCAAGTTCCTTCTCAGGATACTCCTCCAGACCCTAATAATCAGGGACATACTTTTCAAGATTCATATACTGGGGTAGTCCATATCAAATTCATACTACATCATGATGGTGTTGGTGTAAGCCCTAGAGGCCAATACTTTTGGTACTTGTATCGAATTATTTATTAATAATAAAAGGATTTTTTATTACGTTTGTTTAATAAAGTCCCTAGAATAGCTAGTCCGTTTAATGTATCAAGTGTGACTTAATCATGAGATCCTATTAAACATAAGGACAATATTCTTAAAGTATCCGTAGTCGAGCTTTATTATGAAATGGGATAACATTAAAGAATTAAGACTATTATGTATATAGACTGATGATCACATCTCATGGATCATGGATAAGGAGTTATCAAGTCTTAAACACATGTATGAATATTAAGAGTAATATTTATACTGGATTGACTCGCTATGAGAATACTATATAGAATGTTATGTAAAGTGTCATAAGTTATTCTCATGGTGATAATGGTGTATACCACCCTTCGACCTGAAACCACTATGGACCCTAGATGTAGAGTCGAGTGCCTTATTGCTGATCAAACATTGTCCGTAACTGGATGACCATAAAGACAGTTAATGGGTACTCCACGAAGCATGTTGAGGGACATGAGTGACCTAAATGGAATTTTCCCATCCTGCATAACAGGATATATGCCTACGGGTCCAATATTGAACTAGACAAGGATGACACGGTATATGCCTTGTGTTCAATATAGACATAAGGGCAAAAGGGTAATTATACACATAAGTACTATCAAAAAAGGATTTGTCAGGTCCCATGAAATTTTCGTGTCTTGGGTAGCAGTGATGTGTTGCTAGATACCGCTCACTGTTTATTATGTTAAATACGTGATTTAAAATAATTGCCAATGCCGCGAAAACCTACAGGGTCACACACAAAAGGACGGATTGATGAGAGATAGAGTAACTAAGGAACACCATAAGGTACGGTGCTCTTAAGTGAATTGTAGAACATCGTAAGGTACGATGTACTTAAGTAGAATACGAAATATGGTAAGGTACCACGCGCTTAAGTGATTTTGGCATATTATAAGATATGGGCCATATACACTTAAGTGGGCTTTTTAGATTGCAGCCCACACAAGTGGTTCTATAAATAGAACCCTTGCGTAGAAGCATTCGTGCAGTTGTAATTTCATTTCTCTCTCTCTCTCTCTCTCTCTCTCTCTCTCTCTCTCACTCAAAGCCTTCATTCATAGTAGCTAGCACTGAGATTGAAGGAATCCGTTTGTGTGGACTGAGTAGAGGCGTTGTCACCATTCAATGTTCGTGATCGCTCCATAGATCAGCATCAAAGGTTTCAATCACCACAAGAGGTAATGATTCTATCACTGATCATGCCCATTCGTAAGGATCACTAAAGGAGATTTTTTTTAATTCCGCTACGTTTTGGATCGCTCTTCTCCTACAGTGGTATCAGAGCCACTTACGAAACCATGCATCTGATAGCTATTTATTTTCTGTATTTTATGTATTAATACGATTAAAAGACAAAATGAATTAAAGAATAAACGAGTAATTAAATTTGGCATCATGTGTGTACGATTTGGATGATTGATGTTGATTATGCTTCGGAATCCGACGTTAGTATGGTGAAGCAGCCATACATCGATCGTCCATAGGTTACGCAATTGAGATCGATCAAGTTATATATATGATATAAGTAATCCTGATGCAAAATACCGTATATATGATATACTGTTTCTGTTTCGTTCATTCAAACATTTAATAATTGTTTTCCTTTGAGCGATCAATGGTCATTTACTTCTTGATCCAACATTAGTATGGTGAAGCAATGATGTGTTGATCAATCATACTGAATTAACAATAGAGGTGTGTTTGACGGTCTGAAATTGGTGCATTAGGGTTCATGATGGCACATGGGTTGTGTTGTCAAAGAGTTATGCAATTAGGGTTGTGACTGCGCAAGAGTTGTGCTTTAAAGTATCAAGTGTTGATGCGAAAAAAAACGTCAATTTCAAATGCTGACTGGGAAACGAAACCCCCCGGCCGCTGACCGGGCAGCGAAACCCCCGACTAACTCTGTGTAGTGTGATCGGTCGCCGAAATTTAATTTGGTTTTAATTAATTAACAGAATTTAAATTAATAATAATAATGTGTTTATTATTATTGTCTTGTGGTGATCGGTTATGGCCTTAGTTTTCCTTTATTTCGTTTTGGGATTTTAAAATACGACATGTGTGTCGTGCCTCTCTTTTAATCTCTTAATGTAACTTCTTTTCTCATCTCACTCCCTCGTATGTAAAACGAGTTTCTTTTATGTAATGTAATGTTATGTAGAAAGAGAAGAATACAATATCAAAGGAGGACAACCTTGAAGATCTTGCTTGGAGAAGCTTAGATCGTTATTAGGTTAGCTTAGGTTCTCTCATTGGCTTGGGAGAACAATTGCGATAGGGGCCATAACTATTTCATTATGTATGTTGATGCATGTGAGAGACGATTTATATGATATATAAGCCGGTGTGATCAGAATAATTGCAAATTCCCTCAAATTAAATATTAAGTTTATGCTTTCCAAGTTTTAGCACTCATCAAGACTAGTATCGAATAATGTAGGTTTCGCCTACGCGAGGTGCATATTCTATATTAGTAAGGCGCAATGGGATAATTGTAATATCCAATTGCTAAAACAATGGGTCAAACTTAACTAAACAAATTATAATAAGATTATATATGTTTAGAAGCAAGAGTTGGAAATGATCCATGTGATGGATTGGAATAAGGAGTTATTCACCCAACTAAAATATTTGAGAGTTGTATTAGATACAATTGGAAGGAGTTCCTACCTAAATAACCTAGTTTTGTGTATGATAACATGAAATAATATCACACTTTTGGACTCGATTTAATTAAATTATAATATTATTTGTTTTGATTTATTTTATATTATTCGATATTACTTCGTATTTTCCTTCTATTTATTTCAGGTAACACTATTTGAAGCATTCGTGGAAAAAGAAAGAAATGGGGTGCAAAAAGAGGATGAAAAGCATTTCTCTAGAGCCCAGCCCACAAAGAAGCGCTGAGACCCTGTGACGACCGCCACACAAGGTGTGACGAGCGTCACATCCCCCTGCTAAGTGTTACGAGCGTAAGACGTGATGTGACGAGCGTAACACCCCCATTCCTATATTTTTGGGTTTGACGCGTAACAGAAGCACGTTCATCCTGCTTCTTCGCTTGACCAGTAGACTCGTTGAAACTTACTGAATGGACTATGGAAGAAACAGTTACAAAATGGATTGATATAAATAGGACCAATTGTGGAACCCTGCTGCTCTCGCTTAATTTTCCAGTTTTCGGCACCGCATTATTTTTTTATTGTTTTTCTTATTTTCCAGCACTCTACTTTCCTAGCAATTTTTATTTCCTTTCCTTTTCCAGTCAATTTTAAAGCATTCAATTAATTTTCTCACAATAGTTTCTACACCGGAAACTATTGTGTAATTTTTACTGGATCTAACCTTACGTTAGATCATAGTATTTTATTCCTTCGTTTTTGTTTTCTTGTCCGATCGAAGATTGTAAGAACAAATCCAACCGGTTTGTGGTGGAGAGTTCAAGCATCGAAGCTAGGAATAATCAAGACTTCTATTAATTTTACAGGTTCTTTAATTTTATTTTTTAAATTTATATATGCTCTGCACTGTTATTTATTTATACTGTCTGTCCGATATGGTTGTATGTAAGCATAATTATTGTTTAGGCTTGTTTAGCATGTCTGGCTAAATAAACTTAGATATCGGTATGTAAAGTAAGCGGAATGAAGGAATCAAAACTAAGTTGGTTAAATTTTGTTTAAAAACATAATCACTCTTTTTATGGTCTCAATTTACAGAGTTAATACCAAGGTTTTTGTACGAGAGTAAAAGACATAAAGAAGTTAAAATCAATAGAACGACGGTTTGAGCTTTTAACTGGACAATGTAAATTGGACATTAATTTTAAATCAGGGCGAAAGCAATTTTTAGAGTTAATTAAATTCTAATCAATTTCAAAAAGTATTTTTAAAGGTTAAATGTGAGGACGAGAGTTAAGCATTTAAGTTTAATCATATAATCTAAGTCAACAGAGCGAGAGTTTGAGACGAGGGTGTTTAAATGGTTAGCATTTTCTTAAAAAGAGTTTCTATAGATTCTATTGTTTTCAAAAAGTGATTTTGGACTTAACTAATTAGTGACAACGCACGTTAATATAAAGTCATAGTCTATTCAACAGAGCGAGAGTTTGAGAAAAGGCTTTTAAATCAATAGTGTCTACTAAAAAGATTTACTTTAAAACTACGAAACCAACGAAGATTTGATTCCCTAATTACGACGAACTGCATACCGATATCCGCTTATTTGATATTTAATCTAGATCTTATTTTAGTTTTACTTTTCCCCCTAATCATCAAAGTATCATCCGCCTTAGCTTTACGAAGTAACCTTAGAAAACGGTATATCGATTCATAAGTCCCTGTGGGATCGATATCTTTTATTACTACGCGATTAGACTGTGCACTTGCAGTTAATACCCCAATAGACTCATAAAGTCGCGATCAAGTTTTTGGCGCCGTTGCCGGGGACTTTTATTTAGTCGATATCGTAACTCTTCTGTTACGCTGTAGAGACTAAGGCAATTTTTATTTCTTGTTTTTCGTTGATTTGTATGCCACATACTCGCTCACAAGGCGAACCGTTTTATTTACGAATCAACGACGTTGAACGATATCTCCGAGTCTTACGACGAATTCGGGAGTATCGTACTGCAAACAATCTTCCTCCAATCGAAATTCTTGATCTCAAAAATCTTCTTCCTTCGCCGATACTCGAGATGGCAGAACCAGCTCGTGCCCTTCGAGATTACGCCGCTCCATCGCAAGACGAGCCGCATTCGAGTATTGCTCCACCCGCAATCGAAGCAAACAACTTCGAACTTAAACCTTCGCTGTTACAGGCAATGCAAAAGAATCAATTCTCTGGAAATCCTACCGAGGATCCAAACCTTCATTTATCCGTATTTGTCCAATACGCTGATACTGTTAAAGCTAATGGTGTCACTTCAGAGGCAATTCGACTTCGTCTTTTTTCTTTCTCGTTAAGAGATAAAGCTAGAAGATGGCTTCAGTCTCTTCCTTCCAACTCAGTCACCACATGGAATGAGTTGAAGAAAGTCTTTCTTGCCCGATATTTTCCTCCAAGCAAAACAGTTATGTTAAGAGCCCAGATAAATGGATTTAAACAGAAAGATAACGAGTCTCTTTTCGAAGCCTGGGAAAGATACAAAGACCTGATGAGACTTTGTCCACACCATGGTTTAGAGGACTGGTTAGTGATTCATACCTTCTATAATGGTCTCTTATACAACACAAGATTAACAATAGACGCCGCCGCAGGTGGTGCGCTTATGGATAAACCTTAAGCTGACGCTTATCAACTTATCGAAAGCATGGCCCAAAAAGTGGGGAAGCGACCGAACAATGGTAGAAAAACCTCAAACGAAAAGTGGTATGTACGAGATAAGTAGCCTTGATCATGTTAATGCAAAAGTGGATGCTCTTGCCCAGAAAATTGAAAGTTTAAATGTATCACCTCCAGCCGCCGTGGTTGTCGTGACTCAAAATTGCGAAGTCTGTGGAATCCAAGGTCACACTCCTACAGATTATCAACTCTTAACAGGAATCCAAGCAGAGCAAGTGAACTATGCTCAAGGAAATCCTTACTCGCATACCTATAACTCAAACTGGAAGAACCATCTTAATTTTTCATATAAGAGTAATAATGCTTTATACGCACCAGGACAAGCTCCCAATCAAGCCCCAGCTATACCTCCTGGATATCAAAAGCCAACCCCATCTACACCTAACAATAACGTTCCTAGGAAATCCAACTTGGAAATCATGATGGAGAACTTCATAGCTTCTCAACAGCAAACCAATAAAGAGTTCTTAAACCAGAATGTACACACTAGCGAACAGATTAAACAACTAGCAAGTAAGGTAGATGCCCTGGCTACCCATAACAAAATGCTGGAAACACAAATCTCGCAAGTAGCTCAACAACAAGCGCCTACCGCTGCCCTAACTGGTACATTTCCTGGACAGCCCCAACCTAATCCGAAAAGCCACGCTCATGCAATTATATTGAGAAGTGGAACAGAGGTAGAAGGACCATCTGATCCAAGAATTGAAAACCAAAACTCTAAAAAGCCAACTGAGGAAGAAAGTAAACCTAAGGAAAAGGAAGAGAGTAATAAGGAAACCGTAGAAAAGAAAGAACCTTATGTACCTCCACCGCCTTACAAACCACCTATCCCTTATCCTCAGAGGCTAATTAAAACCAAAGACGCGGGCCAATTTAAAAAATTTGTTGACCTACTGAAACAATTAAACGTCACCATTCCTTTCACAGAAGATATTACACAGATGCCCTCGTATGCTAAGTTCTTAAAAGAAATTCTTTCTAATAAAAGGAAACTTGAAGATAGCGAAACCGTTACACTCACTGCTGAATGTAGCGCTATAATCCAGATAATGCCTCCAAAACTTAAAGATCCTGGTAGTTTCTCTATACCCTGTCACATAGGAAAATTTGTCATAGACAAAGCTTTATGCGATTTAGGAGCCAGTATCAGTGTTATGCCCTTATCCATATGCAAGAAACTGGAAATGGGAGAATTAAGACCAACTAAAATGTTTGTGCAATTAGCGGATCGTTCCGTTAGATATCCCGTAGGAATTCTTGAAAACGTTCCCGTGTGCATAGGTCAGTTCTACATTCTAACCGATTTTATAATTATGGACATAAGAGAAGATGAAGTTACCCCCATTATATTGGGAAGACCTTTCTTAGCAACAACCGGTGCCATCATAGACGTAAAACGAGGACGACTCACTTTCGAAGTAGGAGAAGAGAAAATTGAGTTCATTCTTTCCAAATTTTTGAAAGCACCTGCAATAGATGACACATGTTACTTCATGGATATCATCGACGAATGCATAAAAGAAACAGAGTTAGAAAATGACAAATTGTCTGAATATCGTGTAGAAGACAGACTGAACCATTGTTTAGCAATAACACCGGATCCTACGCAATGCCTTAAGAAACCAACCCTCGACTTGAAAACACTTCCCAAAAATCTGAGATATGAATTCCTAGACTCAGAACTTGAACGACCAGTGATTGTTAATGCAGACCTAGGAAAACTCGAAACCGAAAAACTCCTAAATATCTTAAGAAAATATCCAACCGCACTAGGATACAACATCACCGATCTTAAAGGGATAAGTCCTTCTATTTGTATGCATCGCATCATGCTAGAAGAAGACTGTAAAACTTCTAGGGAACATCAGAGGAGACTAAACCCGATCCTGAGTGAGGTAGTGAAGAAGGAAGTAACAAAGTTATTAGAGGCAGGTATCATATATCCTATATCCGATAGCAAATGGGTTAGTCCTGTACACGTAGTACCAAAGAAAGGAGGTATAACAGTTATCGAAAATGAAAAAGGAGAAACTATAACCAAACGAATCGAATCGAGATGGAGAATGTGCATTGATTATAGGAAACTAAACAAAGCAACCCGAAAAGACCATTTTCCTTTACCATTCATAGACCAGATGTTAGAACGATTAGCAAAGCATTCTCATTTCTGCTATCTAGACGGTTACTCAGGCTTCTTTCAAATACCAATTCATCCTGATGACCAAGAAAAGACAACATTCACATGTCCTTTTGGTACCTTCGCTTATCGACGAATGCCGTTTGACTTGTGCAATGCTCCTGCAACCTTCCAAAGGTGCATGATGGAAATATTCGCCGATTTTCTCGAAAACATCATGGAAGTCTTTATGGATGACTTTTCCGTATGCGGGAAAAGTTTCGAAGAATGTCTGGAAAACCTAGAAAGAGTTCTAGAACGATGTGTAAAAGTAAACCTAGTACTTAATTGGGAAAAATGTCACTTTATGGTACAAGAAGGAATTGTTTTAGGACACATTATATCAAATAGAGGAATTGAAGTAGACAAAGCTAAAATAGAAGTAATCGAAAACCTTCAACCTCCGAAAGCTTCTTAGGACATGCTGGTTTTTATCGACGATTTATTAAAGATTTCTCTAAAATAACTAAACCTTTAACCGGACTATTAATGAAAGATGTTGAATTCATCTTCGACAATAAATGTTTAGAAGCATTTCAAACGCTTAAACAAGCATTAATCTCCGCGCCCATAATGCAGACTCCGGATTGGAATGAACCATTCGAAATAATGTGTGACGCAAGTGACTACGCCGTAGGCGCTGTTTTAGGACAAAGAAAGGATAAAAAACTTCATGTCATATATTATGCAAGTAGAACTCTAGATGAAGCACAGATGAATTACGCCACGACCGAGAAAGAACTTCTAGCAGTAGTATTTGCACTAGATAAATTTCGTTCTTACTTGGTCGGAGCTAAAATAATCGTTTACACTGACCACGCTGCCATTAAGTACCTCCTAACAAAAAAGGACGCTAAACCTAGACTCCTAAGGTGGATCTTGTTGTTACAAGAATTTGATTTGGAAATCAAAGATAAAAAAGGAACTGAAAACGTAGTGGCAGATCACCTTTCTAAACTCGAAAATCTGGAACCGGAAAGAACATCGATCAAAGATGACTTCTCGTACGATAAACTTATAGCTAATTTGGAAGAAAATAGAGCTGATGAACAAGTAGAGACCACCTTGGCTGTATGCGTTACACCATGGTATGCCGACTTTGTCAATTATTTAGCCGCCGGAATAGTTCCACTTGATTTATCCTACCAACAAAAGAAATGATTCTTCCATGACATAAAACATTACTATTGGGACGACCCTTTACTTTACAAAAGAGGCCCCGATGGTATTTTCCGTTGGTGTATACCTGAAGAAGAGATAGAAAGTATAATCCAACATTGTCATTCCGCTCCTTATGGTGGACACGCAAGTACATCCAAGACCTGTTCTAAAATCCTACAAGCCGGTCTTTATTGGCCAAACATATGGAAGGATGTGCATGCTGCTGTCAAGAAATGTGATAGATGCCAACGCACAGGAAACATATCTAGACGTGACGAGATGCCACAAAAGGGCATTTTGGAAGTAGAGATTTTCGACGTGTGGGGAATAGATTTCATGGGACCTTTTCCACCTTCTTTCGGTAACAAGTACATACTCGTAGCGGTTGATTACGTATCAAAATGGATTGAAGCTATATCTTCTCCCACAAACGACACACGAGTAGTAACTAGACTCTTTAAGAATATAATCTTTCCAAGATTCGGTGTCCCAAGAATAGTAGTCAGTGATGGTGGATCTCATTTCATATCTAAGATACTCGAAAAACTATTGTTTAAGTATGGTGTAAAACATCGAGTAGCGACACCTTACCATCCTCAAACCAGTGGACAAGTGGAAGTGTCTAACAGAGAAATTAAGTAGATATTGGAAAAAACAGTCGCCACGTCAAGAAAAGACTGGTCATCAAAATTACCTGAAGCTTTATGGGCATATCGAACTGCTTACAAAACTCCCATAGGAACAACCCCATTTAGGCTTATTTACGGAAAATCTTGCCACCTCCAGGTAGAATTAGAATATAAGGCCTATTGGGCTATTAAAAATTTAAATTTAAACTGTAAGGCCGCCGGTGAAAATCGAATCCTTGATATAAACGAATTAGAGGAACTTAGACGAGACGCTTACGAAAATGCCAGAATCTACAAAGAAAGGACGAAAAATGGCATGATAAGCGCATATCAAGGAAAACTTTCAAACAAGGCGATGTAGTCCTTTTGTTTAACTCTAGACTTAAGTTATTCCCAGGAAAACTACGCTCTAGATGGTCAGGCCCTTTCCAAGTCACTAATGTTTTCCCTAGTGGAGCTGTGGAAATTAAAGGCAAATCTATGGAAGCATTTATCGTAAATGGACAACGTCTGAAACATTATCACCATGATGAAAACAATGAAGACTCGCAAGTCCTGCACTTAGACGTATTGTCTCCTAAACCTATAGATTAACATTTACTAATTTTATGTCAAGCTTGCGACATTAAACAAAGCGCTTCGTGGGAGACAACCCACAACTTTCTATTTTATTTTCTATTCTTATTTTATATTTTTCTTCTTCTTTGATTATCCCTTTTGATTTTATTTAGTGTTCATTCTTCATTTATTTTATTTTATAAAACTTTTCTTCTTTTCTTCTTTCGGCATCTGGCCAAATCCTGACTAAATTCTTGTTTTTCTTTTCTTTAGTTAACACTAACCTGATGGGACAAATTGATCGTATGGGTATCAAATTCAGAGGGAAAGCTCAGAAACAAAAGTTTGAAGAACTAGCAGAGAGAGAGATGCTACCTAGTTTCTATGTTGATGATTGGGCAATGACTGCCCTTGGACTAAGAGAGAGTGTCATGTATCTGCTGAGTCAAATAGGGTGGGAAACCACTCCTATTCGAAGACAATTTGTCACTTACCGGAGGCTAACTCTAGAATTCCTTAGCTCCCTGATCTATCTACCCCGCCATGGAAAAGGAATAAGCAGAGGTTTCATTCAGTTCAGGATGTTCAATATGGAGTATCAATTTAACATTCAAGACTTTACTAACCTTTTAGGGTTTCCTACCTCTTTTGATACATTCACCATGAGCCAAGAAGACCTTTTTGAATATAGAGAACTTGAACATTTTTGGGGAAGTTTAACGGGAAATGACGACCCTGAGGAGCATGAGTTTCTTTCTAGAAACATACATAACCCAGCTTTTCGTTATTTCCATAAAATCCTAGCACACACTCTTTTTGGGAAGAAATCAAACATTACCACAGTTTCACGTGATGAACTCTTCATCATATTTTGTGCTTCCCAGAACCGTCCAGTGAATGGTGCCACTTATATGTTGGCAAATTTTGACCGCCTCATTCAAGATGACCGAGCACCAATTCAAATAGGCGGATTGATAACCATGATTGGTAATGCTATCGGATTACGCCAACCCATGCTTGACTTGAGCCCTTTTTGTGGCATTGTGCCTATGAGTATACCCTTCCTCTTCAACACTATGTTTATAGGAAACCTAGGACCTGAAGAGTTTGAATTAATAATTAATAACCAAGTTCTTTGCCTATTCACCTTGCCTAGCCCGAGGACTAGTGTTCATAACCAAAACAATTGGCTCTACAATCTGAATGGACTACCTTCTCCTGTTAGATCTACTGAATCCATCCAAGACTATGAGATTTGTGACAACCAGATTCCTTATGCTGAGTCTGACCCTCAGACACCATCTGGTTATTATGATATTGACTCTCCACCTCACCCTATCCCGACCGAAGAGTCGGCAATACCTGATCTTAGACATCATATGCCCGGAACTGATTATAACACCGCCATTCGAGCCTTGATGTCAGAACAAGAAGCCATCAGAAAAGAGCTAACTAATATGGGACATGAATTTATGGGATACATGAGCAGTATGACAAATCAATTCCACGAGTTGCTAAACCGTGTAAATTCCTTTGCTCCTCCGGCCAAAGATCCTACAAGTGGCTAGAAGTTTTTAGTTAATTAGTTTTAGTTTTAGGAAATCTATAGTTTCATTTAACATTATTTTAATCTTAGTATTTGTTTTCCATGTTTTCTTTTACCTTCAAATGTTACATTATGTTTATGAAGTTATTGCACTATTGGTTTATTTTATTTTATTTTGTTCTATGCAATATCTACAATTATCAATAATGATATTTACTGTATGCTGCTTACATAGCCTATTAGAAAGAAAAAAATATATTTACACTATGGTGTAATAGAGTAGCATGCATGGTATTTCTAAAATATATCAATAGCAAAATAAAATAAACATAAACAAAACAAAATAAAAACAATAAAATAATAAAAACATATTATGAAGCACACACGTAAGTGACCGTTGCAAGATGACTGGTGTGACGAGCGTCACACAAGCCATCACGGTCGTCACGCAAATGCATGTGACGTCCGTAACACCTTCCGTCACGAGCGTGACAGCTCCAGAATAGGTGAACATTAGTGACCGTTGGGGACACGACCGTTACACCTCACTTTTTATTTTCCCCATTCATTCACCTTTACTCCATCCCAATCACATTCATCCACATTTATTTTTCTTTCACCCACTCATCTTCCAACTTCCAAAAACTTTCCCTATAAATACCTACACTCCATTTCTCCCTAAACCACACCTTTCCAACAAACAACTCTATACAAATACATTTTCACCCTCTTTCATTCTTTCAACCCACCTATCGATATGGCGGAAAACCAACAATTCGGAAATATTATCTTTCGATCCAAAGATGATAACTATCAACGAGAGCAATTTGATCGGTTTCAACAACGAGGTGTCGTCTCTACCAGGTATCCTGATTTAAATTGTTTACAAGAATTAGGATTACTTCAAGGTGTGCAATGGATGCTTCGGCTCGCTGATTTAACTTTTCTTTGCACACACAATCAACCTACCTACCCATCACTCACCTTAGAATTTTTAAGTTCTTATTCACACACCACTCCAACCGGTGAAGACGAGTACTTAACCGGTACCGCAACTTTCCGCATGTTCAACACCGAGTACTCACTATCCCAGGATCAGTTGAGTGTCATGCTACAGTTCCCTGTAGGAGACCTAGTCCACCCAAGAATCCCTCCGAACTCACAGTGGCCCATAAACGCCTTCGACCTCTTTAGAAAAATATCCGGTGTGGAAACCGATAATTGGGATGCGCTACTTGCTTCACACATACATAATCCAACCATCCGGTATTTTATCCGCATTCTGCAAAACACCATTTTCGGTCGACCCAACAACAGCAAAGTCAATGTCAAGGAATTATTCTTCCTCCACTGCGTCTTTGCAATGGATACAAAGGTAAACGCCGCTTCTTTCTTATTTCACCATATCCGCACCCTATGTGCTAGAGGCCGCCAACCTTTTGTGATTTGAGGATTAATAACCACCATAGCACTTGG
The DNA here is from genome assembly GCF_024323335.1 of Lathyrus oleraceus. Lineage (NCBI taxonomy): Eukaryota > Viridiplantae > Streptophyta > Magnoliopsida > Fabales > Fabaceae > Lathyrus > Lathyrus oleraceus. Next base: position 399,616,769 of record NC_066583.1, read on the forward strand.
CTTAAATCTAGGGGACCGCCTTCAAAATTTACAATCCTTGCCACCTCTTTTTATGGGTATAAGCTATTGTCGCTCCAGCCGCTTAATCAAAAATAGGGTAGGCGGAAGGTATTATCTTATGGTGAATAACCAAGAAGTCCTAAGCGTTGTTTTACCCAACATTGCCCTCACAGATGTCACCAACCCTGACCGATTCCTCTACGACCTTAATGCTCCCGAAGCTACCGAGCCTACACAAGCAAACCCGGCCCCGAACGAGTTTGAAGAAATGGAGCAAGGTGATCAAGGTCTTGAACAACAGTCAGCCCCGCTTAACCCTTCCGATAATGCAATTGGTTCATCCTCCCTACGTCGTCGAAGAAGAAGGCCAGCAACTAATGATGACATCATGGATACTATTGATGCCATGCATGCGAAGAATCCTGAAGTGATGCAACTGATGCGCCAGATGCAACATCAATAGGAAGCAAGGAATGCAATAACCGACCAGCGGTTCACTGATTTGCTCAACAGGTTTGATGACTTGGAAGTACGTCAGCGCTCACCGGGGCCGAGAACAAGAGGACGTCGGCAAAATTAAGCATATTTATCTATTTATTTCCTTTCTTTTCGCTTTTCTTTAAAACATTGGGGACAATGTTTCACTTAAGTATGAGGGGGACAATGTTTCACTTAAAACTTAACACACTCAATAAGTATAAAGGTTGCTTATTTTATCAAACTTGAGTAAAATTAAGACGAAAATTATTACCGCCCCAACGCTCTAAAAACCTCAACATGTTAGATCGGGAAAAGTACCTATTATACCAATCCCTTGAACTTTTAGTTTTATAGTAACCCCGAGTAGTTTATACGAGAAGTCGGCACCATCTTAATAGCAAACTACGTGGAGAGCCGATGAATATAAGTGAATGATTCCCAAAACAAAAAAAAAAAAAAAAAAAATATATATATATATATATATATATATATATATATATATATATATATATATAAGGAAATGCACTAATTAAGTTAGGTGATCCTTACCAGATCATTTAATCCAAAGGTTGCGGACCCTACAAAAACATTGTATGAACGATCCATTGTGAGTTGGTTCAGCGGTTTCTGGTGCTGAACTTGGTAGGGCGGACTACGGTCCAATCCCCCGCAATTTGCAATGGACTAAATAACGAAGTTATCCAACTTATGTACCAGAACTTCCAGCTAAAAAGGGAATCAGAATCGAAACCGGTTGCTCCACTATGTGCGCGAAAAGATAAAGGGCTTAATGTGATTTCGCTAGAATGAAAACGGGTGAAATAAGAATAAAAGAACTAGGATAGCTATAATAGCGTAACTCGATCTGGTTTGCATAAGGTGGGGCTATCTGAGGTTGTAACGGTAGTTGTTGATGTTAAGATTAAGCTCAGGCTATTTCTAAATGAGATTTACTTGCAACCTAGCGCGAATTGATGTGTGTTTAGAAATTTCATCTGGCTAATATTTTAAAACGATTTCTATACTGTATCTTGCTTGAGGACAAGCAAAAGTCTAAGTATGGGGGAGTTTGATAACATGAAATAATATCACACTTTTGGACTCGATTTAATTAAATTATATTATTATTTGTTTCGATTTATTTTATATTATTCAATATTACTTGGTATTTTCCTTCTATTTATTTCAGGTAACACTATTTGAAGCATACGTGGAAAAAGAAAGAAATGGGGTGCAAAAAGAGGATGAAAAGCATTTCTCTAGAGCCCAGCCCACAAAGAAGCGCTGAGACCCTGTGACGACCGCCACACAAGGTGTGGCGAGCGTCACATCCCCCTGCTAAGTGTTACGAGCGTAACACGTGATGTGACGAGCATAACACCCCTATTCCTATATTTTTGGGTTTGATACGTAACAGAAGCATGTGCATCCTGCTTCTTCGCTTGACCAGTAGACTCGTTGAAACTTACTGAATGGACTATGGAAGAAACAGTTACAAAATGGATTGATATAAATAGGACCAATTGTGGAACCCTGCTGCTCTCGCTCAATTTTCCAGTTTTCGGCACCGCATTATTTTTTTTACTGTTTTTCTTATTTTCCAGCACTCTACTTTCCTAGCAATTTTTATTTCCTTTCCTTTTCCAGTCAATTTTAAAGCATTCAATTAATTTTCTCACAATAGTTTCTACACCGGAAACTATTATGTAATTTTTTACTGGATCTAACCTTACGTTAGATCATAGTATTTTATTCCTTCGTTTTTGTTTTCTTGTCCGATCGAAGATTGTAAGAACAAATCCAACCGGTTTATGGTGGAGAGTTCAAGCATCAAAGCTAGGAATAATCAAGACTTCTATTAATTTTACAGGTTCTTTAATTTTATTGTTTAAATTTATATATGCTCTGCACTGTTATTTATTTATATTGTCTATCCGATATGGCTGTATGTAAGCATAATTATTGTTTAGGCTTGTTTAGCATGTCTGGCTAAATAAACCTAGATATCGGTATGTAAAGTAAGCGGAATGAAGGAATCAAAACTAAGTTGGTTAAATTTTGTTTAAAAACATAATCACTCTTTTTATGGTCTCAATTTACAGAGTTAATACCAAGGTTTTTGTACGAGAGTAAAAGACATAAAGAAGTTAAAATCAATAGAACAACGGTTTGAGCTTTTAACTGGACAGTGTAAATTGGACATTAATTTTAAATCAGGGCGAAAGCAATTTTTAGAGTTAATTAAATTCTAGTCAATTTCAAAAAGTATTTTTAAAGGTTAAATGTGAGGACGAGAGTTAAGCATTTAAGTTTAATCATATAATCTAAGTCAACAGAGCGAGAGTTTGAGACGAGGGTGTTTAAATGGTTAGCATTTTCTTAAAAAGAGTTTCTATAGATTCTATTGTTTTTAAAAAGTGATTTTGGACTTAACTAATTAGTGACAGCGCACGTTAATATAAAGTCATAGTCTATTCAACAGAGCGAGAGTTTGAGAAAAGGCTTTTAAATCAATAGTGTCTACTGAAAAGATTTACTTTAAAACTACGAAACCAACGAAGATTTGATTCCCTAATTACGACGAACTGCATACCGATATCCGCTTATTTGATATTTAATCTAGATCTTATTTTAGTTTTACTTTTCCCCCTAATCATCAAAGTATCATCCGCCTTAGCTTTACGAAGTAACCTTAGAAAACGGTATATCGATTCATAAGTCCCTGTGGGATCGATATCTTTTATTACTACGCGATTAGACTGTGCACTTGCAGTTAATACCCCAATAGACTCATAAAGTCGCGATCAGTGTAATCCGCCTACGCAGACTTAAAACAAAGTGAAATGTGGATCTCGACCCACTAGAAAATCTTCCAAAGGGATTTTCCGAATCAAGTGGTGAGGGTCATTTGTTTTGAGTAAAATAGTAGGAGAGTATTTAATTAAAGGCCTAATTAAATATATTATTGATACTTATATTTTCATTATTTTCATGTAGATTATCATGACCACAAACACCTCTAACAATATTTTGCGATCAATCCTTGACAAGGAAAAATTGTCTAGGACAAATTTTCTGGATTGCCACCGAAATCTGAGGATTGTCCTCAAACATGATAGAAAGTTGTATGTCTTGGAGAAACCCGTTCCTAAAGAGGAACCTCCTAGTTCTGCACCTAAGGCATAAAGAGATGATTATAAGAAGCATGTCGATGATGCCAATGAAACCGCTTGCCTCATGCTAGCTACCATGAACTCCGAGTTGCAAAAGCAACATGAGAACATGGCAGCATTCGATAGGATCGAACACCTGAAGATTCTCTATCAAGAGTAAGCAAGGCATGAAAGGTTTGAAGTTTCAAAAGCCCTTTTTCAAGGCAAGTTAGCTGAGGGAGCCCTTGTAGGTCCCCATGTGCTCAAGATGATTGGGTATGTGGAGAACCTTGAGAGGTTGGGTTTTCCCCTCAGAAAGGAACTTGCGACTGATTTGATCTTGCAATTGTTGCCAGATAGATTCAATTAATTTGTCCTTAATTTAAATATGAATGATATGGACAAATCTCTTCCTGAACTGCTAGCCATGTTAAGAACTGCTGAGCAGAATTTGAAGTCAAAAGGGAAGTCCATTCTGATGATCGGAAATGGAAAGAGACAAAACAAACGACCCACCAAGCAGGATGATAAAGGGAAAGGCAAGGAAGTTGCCAAACCCAAACCCACTGCTCCTGCTTTGAAGCCTAGTGGAGGCATAGCAAAGGAAGGCACCTGCTTTCATTTCGGTAAGACTGGACACTAAAAGAGAAACTGCCCAAAGTACTTGGAAGATAAGAAGAATGGAGTAGAGACTTCAACTCCATGTATTTTTGTTATTGAAAATAATTTATCTACTTCTGCATCATGGGTATTAGATACTGGATGCGGTTCTCACATTTGTACCAATGTCCAGGGGCTAAAAAGGAGTAGAGATTTGGCAAAAGGTGAAGTTAACCTACGAGTTGGCAATGGAGAAAAGGTTGTTGTTGTAGCTGTAGGAACTTGTGTATTGACTTTACCTAGTGGTTTAATAATTCAGTTAGAGAACTGTTATTATGTACCTGCAATTAGCAGGAATATTATTTCTATTTCTTGTTTAGACAAGTTTGGTTTTTCATTTATAATAAAGAACAATTGTTGCTCCATTTATTTGAATGATATATTATATGCTACTGCACAAATGAACAATGGACTATATGTCCTTGATCTTGAAATGCATATTTATAACATTAATACTAAAAGGATGAAACCTAATGAGTTCAATCCAACTTACCTTTGGCATTGTCGATTAGGCCACATAAATGAGAAACGCATTTCCAAACTCCATAAAGATGGACTCTTGGACTCCTTTGATTATGAATCATATGAGACATGTGTAATACCCCAAAATTTTCTATTTAGGGCAAGTTTTCATGATTGTTGCACTCACTTTAAGCCCATTTTCCATCAAGATAAAAGCTCCATTTGAAACTTTCTCCAACATGAAAGTTGTTGCACTTGTTCCAAGCTTTCTAGAGATATAAAGTTTGCTCCATTTGGATTAAAATCGAGAAAGTTATGCTTAGTCAAAGTGAGACATTTTTTTAGAACACTTAGAAAAATTTCTAAGTCCAAAGATCTTCAAAGTTTGTCAAGACTTCTTGGTCAGTTTTCTTGCATTTCAAGGCATCATTTTAAAATACTTTCTTCATAACAATTATACCTTGCCATGTCCTCTTTCACCTCCTTTTGGAATTATCTCATTTGGATCCATGGTTTGAGAGATGCATTCATCTAAAGTTGGCATCATGACTTGAATTTCTAGGCAGCATGTTAGGCCAAACTGGCCCAACCATTTTGGCATGGTGAAACCTGAACTTGAGGCCCATTTTTCACCTTCTTCCATTCATCATTTCAACTTGTGCTCAACATGAAAGATGCTAAGCTCCATGAAATCTTTCTACTGTTTGCATTGTCTAACCAATTGGTCATGTTCTCATTAAGATATATGGCCACAAAGTCACTATCTAGGACTGATTTCATGTTGCACAAGCCAAGCCATGCCATGCTGCAAAACCAACCAGCCCACATTTTTACCTAATTTGGCCATGCACTCTTATTTCCACTCACTCAAATTTTGCCAAAATAAGAAACTTGCTCACACCATCTCACTTTTGCTTCAAATGCACATAACCAAATCAGACCATTTTTCAGCCCATTAGACACCTTGATCCATCATATTTAAAGCACTAAAACCCTAAATCTGAAGGCCATTATGAATTTTCGAGCTAAGCAAGGAAGAGAAGTCATTAGAATCAACTTGCATTTCACAACAAAGTTCTCAAAGTTGAAGTTTCAAAGCACCATTCTTCTTCCATCTTCTCCATTACCAAGAAGTAGTGGACTAACTTCCACTAGGTAACCTCCTTGCGCCATCTCCATAGTTATGTTGTTGATACATTTATGCTTACCATGCTCATCATGTTTACCATGCCATTACCATGCTTGCTTCATGTTTGATTTTCATGATTAACCATATGCCTATGCCTGTTTCTGAAGCCCTTAACATGAGGCATTGTCTTTGATTTGTAGTTGTTGTTGTTGATTTTATGTTCATATCCGTGGCCATGTTGTCATCTTATTGTCCATTTTTCTCTATGATTAAGCCATCACTTCCTTTAAACCAAGATACCATGATACTCTTCACATTTCATACTTGAACTTTGGTTTTTATTTCATGTTTTTTGGTGCACTATGGTGGTTGCACTTTTGAGTTGAAGTTTGAGAAAACTCATTTGTTTCTGCGTGTTCTGTGCATGGGCATGGCGCTAGGGCAAGGTTCAATGAGGGAGACTACCACGTGTCGTCTTGAGAACCACTAGATCCCATGTTTCCGTTTTAATCTGGCTCGTTCATGTTTTTTTTGTCCTGTAGCGTTTAAGTGGAATTGACCGATTGACATGCATGTCCACATGATTCATTTCATTTAAAATGTTCACTCTAATTATGTCACGCTGGGTTTTAATATTCGCTTGGACTGAGCCTGCGCTTTCCAGCTTTCCACACCCCCACGCCTAAGGCCCATGAGCGCTTCTTTTGTTTTTTCAGTTCAGTCCAATACTTATGCACCCCCTTCCATTTTCATTTTCCTTTTTATTTCAATTTTAATTTCTATTTTGATTTTTATTATTTTAAAATATTTCCGTTGTCCATAAAATCCCAAAAAAAAATATTTTCCACATTCTTGATGTCTTATTTAATTTTATTTAATTTTTATTTTCGTATTTAATTATTATTAATATTTTATTTTAATTATTAATTCTAAATGGTTCATATTAGCATACATTTCTTATTGATTTTCATTTTCATGACTTAAAATTATTTTTAGGTTCTGATTTTTGGGATGAGGGTTGACCACTGTCCCATGGTCAACCTGACCTTTTCTTGGATTTTTATTTCACCATTTTCTATTCATTTGATAATTCTTTTGGTTGGTTGACCTTTAGTTTCACTTCTGCCTTATTTCAATTAATTCATACACCAATTTTCTTTATTTTTGAAATATTTTTGGGGGATGATGATGTGCTGACCCCACCTTATTAAGTTTAATTTTTCATAATTTTCTTGATTAATTTGCTATTTATTTCATATTTTTTAAGTTGACTTGACTTTTCAGTTGACTTTTCTATGATTGATGTTTGACTTAGGGATTGCTTATGGCAATTGAAGAGATCTTTTGATCCTCCCTTGTTCATCTCTTATGCCATGTATTAGAGGCCTTTCATCTTGATTTTATTTGATCCTTGCATCATTTCCTGATTAAATTATTCAGTGAACCCCTTTTGTGCATATTTTCATCTGTCTGATTCATCTGTCATTTGTTATGCTTGTTTCTTTCATCCATGCTTCTATTGTTTGATTGTTTAACATGTTCATACTTCCCATACTTTGTTTAATGCTCTATTATTTCATTCTTTGATCCCTTGACTTGATTATATTACCTGTCTGCCTATCTGAGTTGATTCATAACTGATGCCTACTTGTATGATGTATGAGGCATATATTCTTATTGTTTGATTGCCATGAACAATCCCCATTGATAACAAATGTACCCCTCTCCCATGAAGTGTATAATATTTATTATTTCATTATTTATTCATCTGTTAATACAAGAATTAAAACGAACATCCGATAACCATTTCAAAACAAGATCAAAAGCTCGATCCAACGTCGAGTAATCATTTTCAAAACATAACAGAACCAGCATGTATTCATCCATCCTTTTATAAGTCGATTGCTTCATGCATCGCCATTTCTCTTGTAAGGCGATTGCTTCATGCATCGCCCACTACCTATAAGTCGATTGCTTCTAGCATCGCCATCTACCCTTATCTGTGGCTCCTCTCCTTGCTCCATCTGTCGACTCTTGTTCCGTTTAGGTAGCACCCATTAGGTAGAACCCTTTGTATGATAACATAGGTAGAATTACCTTATTCTTTGCATGCTAAAATTAGGTAGATGTTCCCTTTTGTAAATCCTAACACATAGGTCCACATTGCATGACAACTCTAGGGCAGAGCTTCCCCACTTTTAGACCTTTCGTGCGTCTCCGATCTTGTAGCATGTCAATCCGTTCTATTGCAAAGAGGTAACTGCCTAAGACTCGATTCAGCGAGCTGCGACACCTACTGCTAGGACATTGAACACATTGCCCACTTTCCTTTGACACAGCTGGTGTCCTCTTTTGTAAGTCCATGTTCAGATGGCAATCCTTAACCCCTAGTTAGGCGAACTACGACAACTCTGATTCTCATGTTTAGATGAGATACGTAGGCACGAGATGTGATGTCTTATCGAGTTTTTGACTGACGACTAACAACTAATCCTTGCTTGCTTTCACCCTTGTTGCGATTCTTTTCTCTCGTCCTCGTTGCGATCGAGACCTTCCCTTTCTCTTGCCCTAGTTGCAATCGAGACCCTTATTCCTGTAGTTAGTTGAACTACATTTTGCTCTGATTCTCATTCCAGATGAGATACGTAGGCATAGGACGCGATGTCTTACCGAGCACACTTCTCTTTAGCCCATAGGTAGCCGAGCTACGAAGACTCTGATTCTCATGTTCAGATGAGATACGTAGGCAGTGGATGCGACATCCTTGCGAGTCATTTTCTTTTAACCTTTCTTTTAGTAAATAGTACATTAGATATACCTACACCCTTCAGACAAGAACAACAAGAGTGGATCCCGTAGAGTACTACGGATGCGTAGGGGTGTTAATACCTTCCCTTCGCATAATCGGCTCCCGAACCCAAGATTTGGTTGCGAGACCTTGTCTTTTCCTTTTCCTTCAGGTTTTCTTCGATCGTTTCCTTTCCCTCCTTTGGGATAAATAACGAACGGTGGCGACTCTTCTGTTTTCTTTTTCCTCGCCGGTTGTTTCGTTTCGCCTTTGGTTGCGACAGCTGGCGACTCTGCTGGGGAACCTGGTTTCCCTATGCGAGTCCCTCTTAGCTTTTGTGCGTTTCCTATTTATTGGGTGTTTATTCTTTTGTACAGTTATTTACTTTCAGCATTTATCTGCTTTATCTTATTGCATTGCGTACATATGATTGTTGTATCTGTTGGCTCTGTGGGGTTTGGTTGTTTGTTGGGATGAGTTGTTCTATGAGAGATAAGCCCACTACCCAGGCTTTAGCATACACACAGGTTTTAGAGTGGATAGTCATGAGGCTTGCGTAGCATGTTGCTACGTTAAGTCGTTCATGAAGACCCACACCCAGACGAGGTTTCTTTTGGATATATTCTGTCCTACGGGTGTTTTGTAACGACATGATGTTCCTTTAGAAATCGTCGACTTTGGTGACCATTTCCCGAGAACTCAGTCGAGGCCTCTCCTCCGAGACGCGGTTATGTTAGCTCTGGTGGGCGCATTCTCGCTGCTCAATCCGAGGACCCCGAGGCTGGGAACTTGCTTTAGGATGTCCTGTTGAGGAGAGTCAGTGGAGGTCTTTTGTCTCATAATAATGCCAAACCTTCAGTGGTAAACGTATTATTCGACCGAAAGGCAAGAAGTTGACGAACTTCTGTTCTTAGAACCTACCAGTGAGGGGCGGGCTAAATTCAGGAAACCTTAACCTTCAACCAACCCGGTTTTCTGGAGCAAAGCTTTGATCTCGTATATTTTCCTCAGTGGGTTTCTCTTCAGACAGTGCAACCTGACAGTTGTTCAAGCAGATACAACAATCCTGATTTCCATGTCACTGCATTGCATCACATCATTTTGCATTCACATCATTTAACACATGTTTATCTATTTCTAGGGGTTTATATCTTCTTCTTGATTCTAGTCGGGGGTTTCTGGTTCTCCCAAGATGGACATTGGCAGAAAGAGACATGTCGCCTACAAGTTTCCTGTGGTCTGTTTGGATCCCATTCAACAGTTGATGAAGTTAATGGATCATGATTATCTAGAAAGATTCCGGAAGGATTTCGGTTTGATTCTAAGCTTCGTTACGGTTCTCTCCAAAGATCAACACGATGCTCTCTTTACACTGCTGCAGTTCTATGACCCTCCATTGAGGTGTTTCACATTCCCGGATTATATCTTGGTCCCTACTTTGGAGGAGTTTGCCAGTTTTCTCAGAATTCCTATCAAGTCGCAGTTGCTATTCTACAGTTCTGAGTTTCTGCCCGATCTCAACATGGTTGCTTCAGCCACCTATTTAGGGAAATCGGTCTTGAAGTCTAATATGTGTCAGAAAGGAGGAGTCGGTGGTTTTCATCTGAGCTTCTTAGTGGGAGAAGCCAAGAAGAAGCTTGAAGATGGTGATTGGAGGTGTTTCAATGCTGTGTTGGCTCTTTGTGTATATGAGATTGTCATGTTCCCTAATGTAGCAAAATTTATGGACATAGACGCAATATGCCTCTTTGTGTTGGGAAATCCGGTGCCGACCTTGTTGGGAGATTTCTTTCATTCAGTGCATCACAGGAATGAGAATAGAAAAGGAGGATTGGTGAATTGTTGTGCACCCTTGTTTCATAAGTGGTTCAATTCTCACTTACCCAAGTCGGGAGCGTTCCTTGATCTCAAGGACTCGTTGAGTTGGTTGAAGAGACTGATGGGGATAAGAGCTAAAGATATTTCTTGGTAGTCAGACCAGAACTTGCTTCGGGCGGATATTGTTCACAGTTGTGGGAACTTCCCGAATGTACTGTTGGTAGGAAGAAGAGGAGGAATCAACTATAATCCTTCTCTAGCAGTCAGACAGTTTGGATATGCTTTAAGAACTCCGCCTTTGGAAAAAGATGTGGAAGAATCTCTGTTTTTCCATTCTTCATCTGATCTGACTGTATCCCATAAGGCAGCTGAGGCCTGGCTCAAGGTAATCAAGAGAGGAAGGACTGTGCTTGGAAAAGGGGATTGCAGGACTTACCCTCAGTATGAAGATTGGCTTCGGAGAAGAGTCGAAGAGTTTAGTCTGCCATTTCCTATTGAAGAACCTTTGTATCCCCCAACTCCTGAGCAGTCAACAATGGTGAGCCGAGAGGAGTATGACAAATTGAAGAATGCCATGGAGGAACTTCAAACTGAGAACTCGGAGTTGAGTGTGAAGTTGCAAGACTTTGTGCGTCTATACCATGAGGCAGAATATCAGAAGGGGGAAGCTGTCAGATTGCAAGAGGAAGCAGAGAAGAAATTGGCTATGGAGGTGAACTTCTTCAGGAAAATTGACAAAGCCTTGTGATCATCCAGTTCTGAGTTAAGGCGAGTCAAGCAGCAGTTAACAGATGCCAGTGGTAAGTTAGCTGGTTGGAAAGAATAATGGGATGCATTTTCAGCTTCTCGGAAGGCAAAAGAGGAGGAGATGGTGGCCGAATTGACTGGTCAGATGGAGAAGTTGAAGACTCTGCTGAAAGAGAAGAACAATGAGCTCTTGTGTGCCTGTACAACCAATGGTTACATCACAGATCAACTCAACGAGGCTCAAGAATAGATTGAAGAACTCAAGATGCTGGCGGGTTTGAAGAAGTCCAGACTTGAAGAGGTATTCGGGGAGGATGATGGGAATTATTACCTAGAGCATATCAACGAACTGGATGGGATTATTCACAAGAGGAATTTGCTTATCCGGCGTTTGACAGAATCTCCAGATCACCCTGACACGGTGGCACTACTGGCTGAAGTTAGGAGCAGTCCTTATGGGTTGTATACAGGAGGTTGATTCCTGATTTTTTTGTTCCTCTCTTTACTTGTTGTGTCTCTTTGTTGCTTTGTAGTGATGACCCACAGGCTTGTTGTGGGGATCCTCTTTTGATGTATGGTTGGATTAGGCCCTTCTCCTTGAACTCGTTTGTATGATGATTTTCCTTTATTGCATCTTGGTCTCAGAAGTTTATCCACAGCTCGATCTTCTTGTACTATTCATCTGATGTGAGACTAGAATCAAGGGGTAGAATACCCTTTGGAATTGATAAACATGTCATTGCATTTTCACATTCATTAGCATAACAAGTACCGCTGCGGTGTTCTCATTTTTTTTGGTGTTCCACTAGCAGGATAGCTGACTCAGGCATTCATCGGTACGGTACCCGCAGGAATCAACAGAGAGCAATGCAAGGCCTACAAGCAGAGCTCGCCGAGATGAGGATTCGCATGAACCAGTTCATGGATATGGTCCAGGGAGTGGCTCAAGGACAGCAAGAGCTCAGACAGATGATACAGAGGAATCCCCCTGCTTAATCGGAGACTTCGATTGATCCTCCAGCTGGAGAGACCAATAGACCCAATGGACCGAGGCCTATCCCGATCCCACATGTCAACCCTGATCAACAACCCATTCATGATGATCAGGAGGATCAGTTCACCCTGCTTCAGGAAGACTTTGGCATGGGCCATGCTGTGGACCCTATGTTTAGGAGATTGGAGGAGAGGTTAAAGGCGGTGGAAGGACAGAATGCTCTGGGGGTGGATGTTGCTGACCTGGGGCTGGTCCCAGGCGTGAGAGTTCCGCCAAAATTCAAAGTCCCCGTGTTTGATAAGTACAATGGCAACTCTTGCCCGAAGACTCATGTGCAAGCTTACTTCCGCAAGATGGTTGCATACTCTGATGACGAGAAGCTGCTCATGTACTTCTTCCAGGATAGTCTAGCTGGGGCATCCTTGGAATGGTATATGAGGCTGGATAGAGCCCATATTCGCTGCTGGAGATACTTGGTTGAGGCTTTTGTAAAGCAGTATCAATACAATGCGGATATGGCACCTGACAGAACTCAACTCCAGAATCTGTCTCTCAAGAGCAATGAATGCTTCAGAGAATATGCTCAACGCTGGAGAGAGACGGCTTCCCGTGTTCAGCCTCCGATGTTGGAGAAGGAGATGGCCAACATGTTTATGAATACACTGCCTGGGTCTTACTTGGAGCGTCTGGTGGGTTGCAACGCCTCCAATTTTGCTGATGTAGTCTCTACCGGTGAGAGGATGGAGAACTACTTGAAGACATGTAAGATCCAGAATGGAGTTGGATCATCATCAGGGGCGAAGAAGCCGTTCATTGGAGGGCAGAAGAGGAGAGAAGGGGATGTTAATGATGTGTCTTCTTATCAGAACAGGGGTAACCAGAGGAACAGTTTTCAGAATTACCATCAGCAACCCTATGTTGCAGCTGTGACCATTCTGGTTGCAGCACCAGTGCAACAACAACCTCAACGTCAACAAAATCAATACCAGCAACAACAGGGTAACAAAACCGCCTATCAACAAAGACAGAGGATGTTGGACAGGCGCTTCGACACTCTTCCGATGTCATATGCCCAGTTGCTTCCCAGCCTTCAACAATCACAACTCGTGCAGTTACGCACTTTGCCTCCTCCTGTTAGCAGGCCTCCAGTGGGTTACGATGCCAATGCTAGGTGTAATTTCCACTCTGGGGCACCTGGCCACAATATTGAGAACTGCAAAGCTTTTAAGCACGTAGTTCAGGACCTCATAGACTCAAAGGCCATCAACTTTGTGTCGGCTCCTAATGTCGTCAACAATCCCATGCCGCAGCATGGTGGTGCAAATGTTAACATGGTGGAAGGAGAAGCCAACTCAGTCAAAGATGTGTTGAAGCTGAAGACACCGCTGTTGGAAATCAAAGAATACTTGCTGAAGGCAGATGTTTTCCCCGGTTGTGGGAGCGGTTGTTTGGGTTGTACTGCATAGAATGGAGGTTGCTCGAGGTTGCAGCAGGGTATCCAGGCCTTGCTCGACGATGGTATCCTCCAAGCTGAAGACTTGTTTGTCCAAGAGTCTGTTGAAGGGGTTGTGGAAGAGGTGTTTGATGATGCCGTTGAAGAATTCACAAATGTTGATCCTGTTGAGTTTGTAATTCCCAATGATGTATTTAATTTTTCTGATGTTGTTGTTGATATTCCAAACAATGTGTTTAATTCTGATGTACTTGTTGAACTCGATTCCGATGTTTTGGATGCTTGTATTTCAATGAATAAGATTTCTGAGTATGACTGTGATGTTGCCAATATCACAATTTTTTACCCAACTGCTCAGATCAGTGTGCCAGAAGCGCAACCGGTGACATCAGTGCGACCATCCACTATGACCATCACGACCCCTGGTCCTTTACCTTTCACCAGTGAAAGGGCCATTCCGTGGCATTATGGAGGGAGCGTGTACACGCACGATCATAGAGTGGAGCAGCCACTGCAAGTAGAAGAGGTGCAGGATCAGAGGTCTGAATCTGAAGTGGAAATAAAAGATCCCGCAGTGGACAATGTTGATGGAATCGGGCGATTCACCAGAAGTGGTAGACTGTTCTCACCACCGGTTACCCAACCTGATAATGTTAAAGCCGCGGCGAAGACCAAAGGCAAACAAGTTGTGAATGAGGGTACCTCTGCACCACAAGCTGGCTCTGAGCGTACTTTTGCGAAGGATGTGGATGAGCTCTTGAGGATCATAAAGAAAAGCGACTACAAGGTAGTCGATCAGTTGATTCAGACGCCATCTAAGATATCCATTCTCTCACTCCTGTTGTGTTCGGAGGCACACAAGGAGGCACTTCTGAAGGTCCTTAATGCTGCATATGTGCCTCAGGAGATCTCAGTGAACCAACTAGAAGGGGTCGTTGCAAATGTTCATGCAAGCAACGGGTTGGGTTTTACTGATTCTGACTTGACACCAGCTGGACGCAATCATAACAAGGCTTTGCACATTTTGATGGAATGCAAAGACACTGTGTTATCCCATGTTCTGGTGGATACGGGTTCCTCTCTCAATGTGCTACCCAAGAGAGCCCTGTCAAGGTTAGATGTAGAAGGTTTGATCTTGAAGCCTTTTGATCTTGTTGTGAAGGCCTTCGATGGCTCTAAGAGGTCGATGTTCGGAGAGGTAGAATTGCCAATTCTGATTGGATCACAAACCTTCAACACCGTTTTCTATGTGATGGATATCAGTCCTTCGTATAGCTGCTTGCTGGGTCGTCCTTGGATCCACAATGCTGGGGCAGTCTCCTCGACCTTGCATCAGAAGATCAAATTCCCGGTCAAGGGACGAATTATCATTGTCTGTGGTGAGGAGGACATTCTGGTCAGTCACCTGTCTACATTCAAGTATGTAGAGGTAGAAGGTGAGATTCATGAGACCCTGTGTCAGGCCTTTGAGGCAGTTCAAGTCAAGGATGCAGCTCCAGTGGAAGAGGTTGAAGTAGGTGCCTCTATTTTGTCCTTCAAGCAGGCAAAGGCCGTGGTAAATTCAGGTGTTGCTCCCAGTTTGGGACGTCTTTTGGATTTACCTGTGAAGGAAGACAAGTTTGGGATTGGGTATTAGCCGGCACTGACTTCTACAACTTCAACGCCTCAGACTCGTCAGGGGCCGATTACTTTCTCCAGTGCTGGCATCATTCAGTATGGCCAGATCTTTGCGATCAACGAAGAAGATGGGGATAGTGATTACGACATTGACAACTGGGTGCGTCCAAGGGTCCCGAGTGAAGTTCTCCGCAACTGGTCATCTGAAGAGATTATCCAAGTCACTCTTCTCGAAGAGTAATTTTCTGTGTTTATTTGTGCATATCCAAGTCTTACGTTCCGCCCAGGGCGTAATGACTCATTGTAGGGCTCGTCTATGTGAATGCCTGCATTTTTTATCATAAATAAAGGACGTCTTTTTGCATTCAAATATTTTGTTCACTGTCTTTTCATTTTTGGAGTTTTCAAAAAAAAATCAAAAAATATGTTTGGAAATGTTTTGTTTAATTTTCACTCCTTGTTCACATTCATAAGCACATACCATCACTCATGCAGATGCACGTCACTGGATCCTATTGATAACAGTTCTGCTATGGCTCGCTTCGACTTTCAAAATCCGATCTTTCAAGCTGAAGAAGAGGGTGATGAAGACTGTGAACTCCCTGAAGAACTTGCCAGGTTGTTAAAATAAGAGGAAAGGGTCATTCAACTGCGTCAAGAGTCTGTTGAAGTGATTAATCTCGGCACCGAGGACGTCAAGAGAGAAATCAAGATAGGGGATGCTTTGGAAGATAATGTGAAGAATGGGTTGGTTGAATTGCTGCAAGAGTATGTTGACATCTTCGCTTGGTCTTATCAGGACATGCCAGGGCTTGACACAGACATTATGGTACATCGTTTTCCTCTCAAAGAGGATTGTCCTCTGGTCAAGCAGAAGCTCAGAAGAACAAGACCAAAGATGGCTGTCAAAATAAAGGAAGAAGTGCAAAAACAGTTGGATGTAGGGTTTCTAGCGGTTACAAATTATCCGCCATGGGTTGCAAATATCGTCCCAGTACCTAAGAAGGATGGAAAGGTACGGATGTGTGTTGACTACCGAGATCTGAACAGAGCTAGTCCTAAAGATGATTTCCCATTACCTCACATCGACGTTTTGGTGGATAACACGGTTCAGTTCTCGGTATTCTCTTTCATGGATGGCTTTTCTGGTTATAATCAAATTAAGATGGCACCAGAAGACATGGAGAAGACGACTTTCATAACCCCATGGGGAACCTTCTGCTACAAGGTGATGCCGTTTGGTCTGAAAAATGCTGGGGCAACATACCAACGAGCTCTGGTAACTCTTTTCCATGATATGATTCATCATGAAATCGAGGTTTATGTTGATGATATGATTGCCAAATCTCAGACGGAAGAAGAACATTTGGTGAATTTGCAGAAACTGTTTGAGCGTTTGAGGAAATTCAAGTTGAGGCTTAATCCGAACAAGTGTACTTTCGGGGTGAGATCTGGAAAGCTGCTGGGTTTTATTGTTAGCAAAAAAGGGATTGAGGTGGATCCTGACAAAGTGAAAGCAATACAAGAAATGCCTGAGCCAAGAACAGAAAAATAAGTCTGTGGTTTCTTAGGGAGGTTGAATTACATTGCAAGGTTCATCTCTCACCTAACAACTACGTGTGAGCCAATATTCAAATTGTTAAGAAAAGATCAGGCTATCAGGTGGAATGATGATTGCCAAAGGGCTTTCGAGAAAATAAAAGAGTATTTGCAAAATCCTCCAATCCTTATGCCTCCAGTCCCAGGGAGACCGTTGATTATGTATTTGACAGTACTTGATAATTCCATGGGTTGTGTTCTCGGTCAACACGACGAGACAGGCAGGAAAGAGCATTCCATCTACTACCTGAGTAAAAAATTCACAGATTGCGAGTCGAGATACTCAATGTTTGAAAAGACATGTTGTGCACTTGCATGGGCTGCTAAGTGATTGAGACAATACATGCTGACTCACACAACCTTACTGATTTCCAAAATGGATCCAGTCAAGTATATATTCGAGAAGCCAGCTCTCACTGGAAGGGTTGCTCGTTGGCAAATGGTACTGACAAAGTACGACATCCAGTATACGTCCCAGAAAGCCATCAAAGGGAGTATTCTGTCAGACTATCTTGCTCAACAGCCGATTGATGATTATGAGCCGATGAAGTTTGATTTTCCAGATGAAGACATCATGTTCCTCAAGATGAAAGACTGTGAAGAGCCAGTTGTTGAGGAGGGATCTGATCCCGATGAAAAGTGGACTTTAATGTTTGATGGGGCTGTCAATGCCAAAGGAAGTGGAATTGGTGTTGTCATTACCGCTCCGAAAGGTGCCCACATGCCTTTCACCGCTCGTCTGACTTTCGAGTGCACCAATAATGAAGCTGAGTATGAGGCCTGTATCTTGGGTATTGAGCAAGCCATTTATTTGAGAATCAAGACTTTGGACATCTTCGGAGATTCAGCTCTAGTGATCAATCAAGTGAATGGTGATTGGAATACTCTTCAGCCTAATCTGGTCCCCTATAGAGATTACACGAGAAGACTGTTGACTTTCTTCACGACAGTAAAGCTGAATCATATACCTCGTGATGAGAACCAGATGGCAGATGCTCTTGCTACTCTATCATCCATGATCAAGGTGATTCGGTGGAACCATATTCCCAGGATCGATGTTATGCGCCTTGATAGGGCCGCATATGTGTTTGCTGCTGAACTGGTAGTTGATGACAAGCCCTGGTATCACGACATCAAGTGCTTTATGAAGAATCAAGAGTACCCTGCAGGGGCATCCAACAATGATAGAAAGACTTTGAGAAGATTGGCAAGCAGTTTCTTCTTGAACAAAGACGATGTGATGTATAAGAGGAACTTCGACATGGTTCTGCTCAGATGCGTGGATAGACACGAAGAAGACATGCTAATGCAAAAAGTTCATGAGGGCTCCTTCGGTACTCATGCCGGTGGACATGCAATGGCTAAGAAATTATTGGGAGCGGGTTATTACTGGATGACCATGGAATCTGATTGTTTCAAATATGCTCGGAAATGTCATAAATGCCATATTTATGCTGATAAGGTGCATGTGCCGCCAAATCCTCTGAATGTGATGTCTTCGCCGTGGCCGTTTGCTATGTGGGGCATTGATATGATTGGAAATATTGAGCCGACTGCTTCCAATGGGCATCGCTTCATCCTTGTTGCTATCGACTATTTCACCAAGTGGGTCGAAGCAGCGTCATTTGCGAAGGTCACCAGACATGTGGTTCCCCGATTCATTAAGAAAGAAATCATTTGTCGTTATGGGATTCCTGAAAGAATCATTACTGATAATGGTTCTAACCTCAATAACAAAATGATGAAGGAGTTGTGCAAGAACTTCAACATTAAGCATCACAATTCTTCCCCTTATCGTCCTAAGATGAACGGTGTTGTTGAGGCAGCAAATAAGAACATAAAGAAGATTGTGCAGAAGATGGTCGTTACGTACAGAGATTGGCATGAGATGTTACCCTTCGCCTTGCATGGGTACCGTACTTCAGTACGTACATCGACCGGGGCAACCCCTTACTCCCTTGTGTATGGTATGGAAGCAGTCCTACCTGTTGAGGTGGAGATTCCTTCTCTAAGAGTCTTGCTGGATGTCAAGTTAGATGAAGCTGAATGGATTCGGACAAGGTTCAATGAGTTGAGTCTTATCGAAGAGAAGCGAATGGCAGCCATTTGTCATGGGCAGTTGTATCAAAGTCGGATGAAGAGAGCCTTTGATCAGAAAGTGTGTCCTCGATGCTTCCAAGTTGGAGATTTAGTGTTGAAAAGAATCCTTCCTCCTCAGACAGATCACAGGGGCAAGTGGACTCCTAACTATGATGGACCATATATTGTCACCAAGATTTTTGATGGTGGAGCCTTAATGCTTGCAACTATGGATGGTGAAGACTTCACTTCCCCTGTGAACTCAGACGCAGTTAAAAAATACTTCGCATAAAATAGACCCGCTGGACAATAAAAAGAATAGTCCAGGCAAAAAATGGGCATCCCGGTGAACCAAGAAAATGAAAAAGGTTCGGGCAAAAGTTAGGGATTAAAAATGAAAAGATTGTACACCCGGTAAGTTGAAAACCTGAAAAGGCAACTTAGGCAAAAATGGGTATCCCAGTGGATCGAAAACCTGAAAGGGCGATCCAGGCAAAAGTTAGGGATTAAGCGAATGACTGCTTTCTAAGTAGTTCTGAATCTCATCTCGTGTCGATAACTGGAAACTTTCGAAGGATAGGAAACAGTCCAGTCACCTTTTTTAGAAAGCTGATCATCTGGAGGATCTTGAAGACGAGCGAGTCATAGCAGAATTGGAACCCGATAGAAATCCATTTCACATTGCCATTAGATTAATTTATGTTTTTATCTTTTGTGCAATTACCTCTTCCCAGGGATTGCTTCCTGATGTAAATGCCTATTCAGAGGCCTTTCAATCAATAAAATCATGTTATTCAGTATATCTTCATGTTCACTTTCATTTTACTGTTTTGTTTGCAAAAATGACGTCCGAATTTTTTATAAACATTGCATCATGAAAAATAAGAGCTTTACAGGTACATGTTTAATAAACATTTAAAATTGCTGTAAATTTTAAGTGCTTTGGATCGTCTATTCAGAGCAGGTACACTCGGGGCATTTCCTTAAGGTTCCCAGTAGATGATCGCGGATGTTTTCCTCAACAGTTGGTATTTGGTATCTTATCCCTGCAAAGTTGGTCCAAGCATTGGATTCTTCAATCCCCAGCAATTTCTCACTACTGTATTTCCCCAAGCATTTGTTTCAGACTATACACTCCCTAGTAGAGTCGACAGTGCCAGACTGTATATCCCCAGAGGAGTTGACAGTGCCAGACTGTATCTTCCCAGCAGAAGCGGCTGCTCCTCAGAGTTCGATGCCAGATCGATGATCTCGACGCTAGGTCTATGGTCTCTTTCCTTGAAGCAGAATCTCGGTACCGTATCGGTGTTTGCTTCCCCTGCTGAGTCGTCTCTCTCGTAGATCATGGTTTCCAGAACCACCGTCGGTTTCCTTAGAAGCAAGTTTCCAGTGCCATTCTCTCCCCAGTCAAAGTCTCGGTATTTTGTTATTGCCAGAACACCGCATGGCTGGTCATTTCCCCACAAAGTTCATTGTGCGATGTATCACCAACAGCATTGCCAGGGTCCAGAAGATTGTGATCATTTCTCCAGCAGAATTCCTTTGCCTCGGCTTGGCATTCTCTCTAACCTAGCATTTTGCATCCCAGCATGTAAGATTATATCGCATTGCATCCTCCCAAATTGAGTAGCATTTCCATTTTCATGGAGCATTACGCCATTGAAAAATTCAAACATACGCATGTAAAGCATAAGACATTCTCGGTGATAAGCCGGAAGTTTATTTCCAGTACTCAGACTGAAGTTTGTTCATGAATTATCTTTTATTATTCCCAACAGGGGTCGCTGGCCCACGCGCCGCCTCAATTATCATCTTCCCTATTTCTGCCGATGCTGACAGGCATGGAAGTTTTTCGATATTCAGACCGAAGTGGCATTCAGGCCAGCTTTTCCGGTATTCAGACCGAAGTGGCATTCAGGCCAGTTTTTCGATGTTCAGATCAAAGAAGTTTCCGACGTTCAGGTCGATGGAACTTGTGGCATTCAGGCCAATTTCCGGTGTTCAAACCGAAGTGGCATTCAGGCCAGTTTTTCGATGTTCAGATCGAAGAATTTTCCGACGTTCAGGTCGATGCAACTTGTGGCATTCAGGCCAGTTTTTCCGGTATTCAGACCAAAGTGGTGCTCAGGCTAGTTTCCCGGTGTTCAGACCGATGTTTGATATTTTAATATCTTCCGATGCTCAGATCGAAGTCACTTCCAGTATTCAGATTGATGAGCGGCATTCAGGCCATGGTTATTTCTGTGTTACCATTTATTTTGGTATTCAGGCTAACTTTATTTTTCGATGTTCAGACCGACTCTCACCGTACCAGACGGATTCTTTTTTCAAGACCGCCTCTTTGGCGATCCTGACAGGCGTCATTACTTCATTTTTCACTTCAGTGTAAATTTTCGGGCTTTTTATTGTATTCAATCCCTTGATACCTAGAAAGTGTGAAAGTCGTTGCTATCTTTCTTTCGGGTCTCTAGTTGATTGAATATGGGCAGTTGTAATACCCTAAAATTTACCCTTCATTTTTCCTGGAAGCATGGGATTATGTTTCACACTTCATTAGCAACATACTAGGTCCTACTCATTGCATACTGCATTAGTGACATGGAAATCAGGTGTTGATTGATCACTCCTTAACAGAAGGGGCCCACACAAAGCAAGATTGAGATTTGGACTTCATTCTCCAAGTATACAAGTCCCAAGGGGTCTCAAGGGGGTCCAGGTATCTTATTATGGTCCTCAGTTCATCAGTGGAAGATTCAGAGTTCTCAGAGTGTGCATTCGGATTTAATCAGAAATTAGGGTTTCATGGCTACCTGCAACAGGCAATGTTTGGTTGGAAGTAGATGAGCTCATTCATGTCATGATTGGATAGGCACCTTGGCCTAGGAAGACTCACAATTATCTCAGAAAGATCCATTGGCAAGCAGTGTAATCAGTTCCTGATCAATTTTGCCCTAAAACTAGGGTTTGGTATAAAATCAGTTTATTTCTAATTCTTTGGGTGAAACTCTTTTCCATGGCCCTCCATATGTCCACAAGGGTCTACATACAAAAAATTAGCTCTTTATTTGAGCCAGAGGTGCTTCAATTGATCATTGGAATCGGGAATCAGACAGTTTGGGAAAAGTCAACTGTGGGGCCAGAAAAGTCAACTCCTGACATTTTGAGAGTGGAATCTCAAAATTCATGCCTAGGGGATCCTACATGTGAAATTTGATCAAGGTTGGATCATGGATTCATCATTTAATCAGGAATTGGAAAAGTTACTTAATTTGGAAGTGTTTGACTTTCCATTTAGGGCAAGTTTTCATGATTGTTGCACTCACTTTAAGCCCATTTTCCATCAAGATAAAAGCTCCATTTGAAAATTTCTCCAACATTAAAGTTGTTCCTCTTGTTCCAAGCTTTCTAGAGATATAAAGTTTGCTCCATTTGGATTAAAATTGAGAAAGTTATGCTTCGTCAAAGTGAGACATTTTTTTTAGAACACTTAGAAAAATTTCTAAGTCCAAAGATCTTCAAAGTTTGTCAAGACTTCTTGGCCAGTTTTCTTGCATTTCAAGGCATCATTTGAAAATACTTTCTTCATAACAGTTATACCTTGCCATGTCCTCTTTCACCTCCTTTTGAAATCATCTCATTTGGATCCATGGTTTGAGAGATGCATTCATCTAAAGTTGGCATCATGACTTGAATTTCTAGGCAGCATGTTAGGCCAAACTGGCCCAACCATTTTGGCATGGTGAAACCTGAACTTGAGGCCCATTTTTCACCTTCTTCCGTTCATTATTTCAACTTGTGCTCAACATGAAAGATGCTAAGCTCCATGAAATCTTTCTACTGTTTGCATTGTCTTACCAATTGGTCATGTTCTCATTAAGATATATGGCCACAAAGTCACTATCTTGGACTGATTTCATGTTGCACAAGCCAAGCCACGCCATGCTGCAAAACCAACCAGCCCACGTTTTACCTCATTTGGCCATGCACTCTTATTTGCACTCACTTAAATTTTGCGAAAATAAAAAACTTGCTCACACCATCTCACTTTTGCTTCAAATGCACATAACCAAATCAGACCATTTTTCAGCCCATTAGACACCTTGATCCATCATATTTAAAGCACTAAAACCCTAAATCTGAAGGCCATTGTGAATTTTTGAGCTAAGTAAGGAAGAGAAGTCATTAGAGTCAGCTTGCATTTCACAACAAAGTTCTCAAAGTTGAAGTTTCAAAGCACCATTCTTCTTCCATCTTCTCCATTACCAAGAAGCAGTGGACTAACTTCAACTAGGTAACCTCCTTGCACCATCTCCATAGTTATGTTGTTGATACATTTATGCTTACCATGCTCATCATGTTTACCATGCCATTACCATGCTTGCTTCATGTTTGATTCTCATGATTAACCATATGCCTATGCCTTTTTCTGAAGCCCTCAACATAAGGCATTGTCTTTGATTTTGAGTTGTTGCTGTTGATTTTATGTTCATATCTGTGGCCATGTTGTCATCTTATTGTCCATTTTTCTCTATTATTAAGCCATCATTTCCTTTAAACCAAGATACCATGATACTCTTCACATTTCATACTTGAACTTTGGTTTTTATTTCATGATTTTTGGTGCACTATGGTGGTTGCACTTTTGAGTTGAAGTTTGAGAAAACTCATTTGTTTCTACGTGTTCTGTGCATGGGCATGGCGCTAGGGCAAGGTTCAATGAGGGAGACGACCACGTGTCATCTTGAGAACCACTAGATCCCATGTTTCCGTTTTAATCTGGCCCGTTCATGTTTTTTTTGTCCTGTAGCGTTTAAGTGGAATTGATCGATTGACATGCATGTCCACAGGATTCATTTCATTTAAAATGTTCACTCTAATTATGTCACGCTGGGTTTTAATATTCGCTTGGATTGGGCCTGCACTTTCCTGCTTTCCACACCCCCATGCCTAAGGCCCATGAGCGCTTCTTTTGTTTTTTCAGTTCAGTCCAATACTTATGCACCCCCTTCCATTTTCGTTTTCCTTTTTATTTCAATTTTATTTTTTTTTATTTTTATTATTTTAAAATATTTCCTTTGTCCATAAAATCCCAAAAAAAAATATTTTCCACATTCTTGATGTCTTATTTAATTTTTATTTTCGTATTTATTTAATGTTAATATTTTATTTTAATTATTAATTCTAAATGGTTCATATTAGCATACATTTCTTATTGATATTTATTTTCATGACTTAAAATTACTTTTAGGTTCTGATTTTTGGGATGAGGGTTGACCACTGTCCCATGGTCAACCTAACCTTTTCTTGGATTTTTATTTCACCATTTTCTATTTATTTGATAATTGTTTTGGTTGGTTGACCTTTAGTTTGACCTCTGCCTTATTTCAATTAATTCATACACCAATTTTCATTATTTTTGAAATCTTTTTGGGGGATGATGATTTCCTGACCCCACCTTATTTAGTTTAATTTTTCATAATTTTCTTGATTAATTTGCTATTTATTTCATATTTTTTAAGTTGACTTGACTTTTCAGTTGACTTTTCTATGATTGATGTTTGACTTAGGGATTGCTTATGGCAATTGAAGAGATCTTTTGATCCTCCCTTGTTCATCTCATATGCCATGTATTAGAGGCCTTTCATCTTGATTTTATTTGATCCTTGCATCATTTCCTGATTAAATTATTCAGTGAACCCCTTTTGTGCATATTTTCATCTGTCTGATTCATCTGTCATTTGTTATGCTTGTTTCTTTCATCCATGCTTCTATTGTTTGATTGTTTAACATGTTCATACTTCCCATACTTTGTTTAATGCTCTATTATTTCATTCTTTGATCCCTTGACTTGATTATATTACCTGTCTGCCTATCTGAGTTGATTCATAACTGCTGCCTACTTGTATGATGTATGAGGCATATATTCTTATTGTTTGATTGCCATGAACAATCCCCATTCATAACAAATGTACCCCTCTCCCATGAAGTGTATAATATTTATTATTTCATTATTTATTCATCTGTTAATACAAGAATTAAAACGAACATCCGATAACCATTTCAAAACAAGATCAAAAGCTTGATCCAACGTCGAGTAATCATTTTCAAAACATAACAGAACCAGCACGTATTCATCCATCCTTTTGTAAGTCGATTGCTTCATGCATCGCCATTTCTCTTGTAAGGCGATTGCTTCATGCATCGCCATCTACCTGTAAGTCGATTTCTTCTAGCATCGCCATTTACCCTTATCCGTGGCCCTTGCTCCATCCGTCGACTCTTGTTCCGTTTAGGTAGCACCCATTAGGTAGAACCCTTTATATGATAACATAGGTAGAATTCCCTTAATCTTTGCATGCTAACATTAGGTAGATGTTCCCTTTTGTAAATCCTAACACATAGGTCCACATTGCATGACAACTCTAGGGCAGAGCTTCCCCACTTTTAGACCTTCCGTGCGTCTCCGATCTTGTGGCATGTCAATCCGGTCTATTGCAAAGAGGTAACTGCCTAAGACTCGATTCAGCGAGCTGCGACACCTATTGCTAGGATATTGAACACATTGCCCACTTTCCTTCGACACAGCTGGTATCCTCTTTTGTAAGTCCATGTTCAGATGGCAATCCTTAACCCCTAGTTAGGCGAACTACGACAACTCTGATTCTCATGTTCAGATGAGATACGTAGGCACGAGATGCGATGTCTTGCCGAGTTTTTGACTGACGACTAACAACTAATCCTTGCTTGCTTTCGCCCTTGTTGCGATTCTTTTCTCTCGCCCTCGTTGTGATCGAGACCTTCCATTTCTCTTGCCCTAGTTACAATCGAGACCCTTATTCCCGTAGTTAGTTGAACTACATTTTGCCCTGATTCTCATTCCAGATGAGATACGTAGGCATAGGACGTGATGTCTTACCGAGCACACTTCTCTTTAGCCCATAGGTAGCCGAGCTACGAAGACTCTGATTCTCATGTTCAGATGAGATACGTAGGCAGTGGATGCGACATCCTTGCGATTCATTTTCTTTTAACCTTTCTTTTAGTAAATAGTACATTAGATATACCTACACCCTTCAGACGAGAACAACAAGAGTGGATCCCGTAGAGTACTACGGATGCGTAAGGGTGTTAATACCTTCCCTTCGCATAATCGACTCCCGACCCAAGATTTGGTTGCGAGACCTTGTCTTTTCCTTTTCCTTCAGGTTTTCTTTGATCATTTCCTTTCCCTCCTTTGGGATAAATAACGAACGGTGGCGACTCTTCTGTTTTCTTTTTCCTCGCCGGTTGTTTCGTGTCGCCTTTGGTTGCGACAACATGCAGATCTTGTTTAATTGAAAAGATGACAAAGTCTCCATTCATAGGAAAACGTGAAAGAGCTAATGATCTTTTGGCCCTCATACATACTGATGTATGTGGACCATTGAACATACCAGCCAGAGGAGGTTTTTAGTACTTCATCACATTTACTGATGATTTCAGTAGATATGGTTATGTGTATTTAATGAAACACAAATCAGCGTCCTTTGAAAAGTTCAAGGAATTCAAGAATGAAGTACACAACCAACTAGGTAAGAATATGAAAACTCTTCGATCAGATCGAGGTGGTGAGTATTTAAGCCTAGAGTTTGATGACCATCTAAAAGAGTGTGGGATCCTATCCCAACTTACTCCTCCTGGAACACCCCAATGGAACGGTGTATCTGAGAGAAGAAATCGAACCTTGTTAGACATGGTCCGATCCATGATGAGTCACGCCGATCTTCCAAACTCCTTTTGGGGACATGCATTATTAACAGCAGCTTACACACTTAACCGTGTTCCATCCAAAAAGGTTTAGAAGACACCATATGAGATATGGAATGGTAAGAAACCACATATGTCTTACATGAAGATTTGGGGTTGCGAAGTTTATGTGAAACTGTAGCGGGGTATTTGTTACCATTAGAGATATTGACTAAATCCAAGGTAAACCATACATGTCGGGTCGCCACCGCACTTCTATTTATCCAAAGGAATGGTTAGAAAGCGAACAAAAACCTAAAAGTTTTATCGAATCAAAAACTAGTAAAAATGTCAGAGATCTGGGTAAGGGGGTTGGTTATGCAATGGGAAGGTTTTAAGCACCCAAAACATTCTAGGTACTCCTAGGGAGCCCTTTTCATCTTTGTTTTAAGGTTGGTATTTTGTGAAAATTTATTTGTGCAAACATGATTGAAGAGATGAGAAAAGAATATACAAGTTATTTACATTTTGTGTTTGGATGGATGAACCCATTGCCTACGTACCATCTTAAAAAAGATTAGGATCAAAACCTCGTAGTTCGGGGTAAAAATATCAAAAATGAGTTGGTGAATTGATTGGTCCAAAAGCCTTAAGGTCTTTTGTTATCCAAGGGAGAAAACTCAACCTAAAACCACAAATCCACCATGTGAGGATAGCTTCAACATGCTAGTGAGGGGTTAACCCTATAATAAGCATGGAAGACTCATTGTCCATCACTAAAGATATAGGTGAGTATTACATCTACCTCAAGGATAACTCAAACCTAATAGCTAAAGGTTATGGAAAATTTTGATTAAGAAAGTGGCCATTGAAACCACAAAAAGCATTTGAATGGGTTATATTTACCAATGAAAAGTATGTACAAAATATGGTCAAAGTTGACTTAGAAGTTCAATTCAAAATAAGTGTTATGAAAAGAAAGTTTGAAAATCAAAAGCATAAGGCTTAGGTTTCTAATGTTTGAAAACAAGTATTAAATGTTTGCACAAAAAGTTTTGGCTTGGGTTAGAGTGGAGGGAAAAAGAAGAATGGCTAAAGTCCTAATCATACAAGAGATAAGGGATAAGAAGCAAGACCACAAATGGAGTTCCTCGCTTGAGATCATATTGATGATTCAAGTAGCTCCCATCCTTTGGGAATATGCAAGCAAGATAATAGTAAGCTCAAGCAATCAATACAATCAAACAAGCTTCTTAGGAGATCCCCAATGCCTCATAGGATCCCCTAGCACAAAAGCACACACATCAAGAAGTTTTATGAAGCAAATCAAGAATGGACAAGAGTGAGTTTAGAGGTTTGGTCCTTCTAATCCATCTTCAACATTAAGGTCCTTTTACTCCAATTTGCATAGGGAAAGTCCTAGAAACTAAGTCCATTTGTCCCTTTCTTTGCATTTGGTCCACAACAATCAAAACAAAACACAAGCACAATAATATATATACACAATTATGTGCTCAAGTGAGCAAAAGGAAAATTGCATTAACATAAACATGTGCTCAAGTGAGCAAAGGGGGAAAAGCAAATGAATAATATGGACAAGAATAGTAAATTGCATAAATGTAAAGAGCAAAAAGTAAATGTTAATGGTTAATGGTTAGTGTTAGTAGTTAGTGTGCCATAAGGCAAATTTAGGGCTATGTTAAGCAATCGTAATTGGACTTATGTAGAAGTCACAACTATCTGAGGTCGGTCAATAATAATGTAGGCAACAACACAAGTTAGAGGTCTTGATTAGTGAATCAAACTTCAACAACTTGCCATGCCAAAAAGAAGATGAGAAATGATCTTGTATTGATTTAGGTTCTTTGCATGATTTAGGAAGCAATCTATCCTTAATGCAAATCCATTCACTTGATCCATGATCAAGATGAATTAGATTTGAATCAAGGAAGATTAAACCTCCATAATCAATGCTAACCACCAACCTTTAACTCATTGATCAAGAAAGAAAAAGAAGAAGGAGAAAAAGAAGATGAAAAATTAAAGTGCATATAATGGAAATAGTATGTACTAATCAACAAATGTTGACCAAAGATAGGGATGATCAAGGTCAAACAATAGAAAATAGAAGCAAGATGAAGATTAGAAGCCAAGAAACAAGTCAAATATTTTTGGCATTTTTAATATTTAAAATAAAGCTTGAATTAAAAATAAAAGGAAAGGTCAAACTTCAAATTCACTTCAAATCAACTTTGAAAAGTCCAGGTGAATTATCCCAAGTTCGACAAGGTCAAACAAAGTTTGACAAAAAGTTTCAGCATTTTTTAAAGTCAGAAACTATTTTTAATCAATTAAAAATGCATAAAAATAACCTAATTGAATTAAAATCTCAAATAAATCTCAAATCAATTAATAAATTGATAAGAATATTTTTCATAGATCTATCAACATTCAAAGAGGTTGGAAAAATATTTTTGTATTTTTTGAATCTCAAAAACTATTTAAAATGAATTAAAAATAACCAGAAAAGAGAAAATTCATGAAAAATATAAAATTATAAAATAAAAAATATTAAAAATCATTTTTAGAAACTAGAAATTAAAAGAGAAATAATGCAATTGGTCCCATAATTTATGCACCAATAATGAGAGAGATATGAATTTTAGAAAATGAAATGGAATTAAAAAATAAAATGGAAATTAAAATCAGAATTAAAAAAGATGGAAAAGCGTGAGCCATTGGATCTGAGCTCATTAATTGAGCTGGCAGATCCAAAAGTCCACAAGCGTGCGCCTAACGTGTTCCTCAGTCAACTGGATCACATTGTGCATTAAAATAAGTCATAAGATTGGACAACCAGGATTAAATCTGGAAACGTAAATGGATGGCTCAGATTGGATCTGGAGCCCAGACGGTGGCCAACACCACCGTCTTCTCCGGCTAGCTCCGACGAAGGCCAAAATTTGCAGAACTTAAAACATCAACCAAAATGCACGATCCAGGTACCATTTGAAAGGTGGAGTGGCGTACATCACTCCTATGCCACTCAATTCCACTCTAGATCTCTAGATTGAAAGAAATCAGAGATGGAAGTTTTGTGGTGTTCAAGTGAACTTGCTTGATTTCAAAAATTCAAAGCTCAATAGTGTTGCCTCTATGCAGAGGACTTCAGATCACACAAAAACAAGGAAAATGGAACAATAAACAAGCTGTTTCGAAGCAAAACTCGGTTGAGGAAAACCTTTGAATTGTGAGGAATTAGGGCATGATCCTTGAGTTCTTTTGCAAACAGAAAGCTCTATGGAACAAGGTGAAGAGGTCTAGGAACTTTTAGATCTAAGAAAACAGTCGAGGAAACTGAATTCTAGATCTGAAATTTTGAGAGAAAAGAGAGAGTTCCTTTGGTGTGGGTGTGGGATTTCAGTTGCACAGCATGTAGGGCGCCTTCAGGTTGAAGAATTGAAGAGCATTGGCCTTGTATTTATAGATGGAGGGAGCTGCAAGCATCATCAAACTCGTGTGCATGGGAGAAGAGGGCCTTCATGCATGGGCCTGTACAGGCGCATGGAGGGTCCAATTCTGATTGGAATTGCAAGATATACATCACCAAATATGAATTAGACGTGCAGATTGGATGTTAATGGATCATGCATGGCAATTGGAATGATTTTCATAAAATGCACTATTTCATTGAAGCCTTCGAAAATGCCATGTCCAAAATCAAAATGCAACCTTATGAGTAATGGTTGGAAATCTTATTGCATAAGGAACAAATGTCATGTTGATCAAAACTTCATTTGGGCCTTGGAAATTAATGAAAACTGAACTTGAAGTGTAGGGTGCAAAACATGTATATGTGAAATTTCCAAATTTTGCCAATTGTCAAGCCCTTCTATTTCAATGATGCAAGCTTTAAATGACAAAACCCTCAATGTAAAGTTGTATATATTTTCAAGGCAAACAATTTGGACTTAAATTTTGCATCATTTGGATTTTTGATGAAGAAGTTATGGGCACTTGAAGTTGGACTTTTTCACATTTCAATGCATTTGGTCCAAAGTGACCTATAATGTTTTGCATTATCACATGTATTTCTTTTGATATTTTGAAATTTTTCTCAACATAAAATTTGAAGTAGACACATTAATATTTCCAATGCATTAAGTATCACCTCAAAATCATGAAAAATGATGGAGTTATGTTCTTGGGAAGTTGACCCAAAATTAGGGTTTCAGTCAAAATGACCTATAATGTCTTGGAATGGATGATGACCTTCCAAGCTTCAAATCAAATTTTGATGAACATGAAAGTTGTTCATATGGTTCTTAAGAACATTTTTTATCTTGGGGTAATCTCCATTTGACCAACACATAAAACGTTAGGCCTCAGTGCATTTCAAAATAGTCAGATGAATTGACTAATCAACTTCTCAAGTCCAAAACTCATATCTTGATGAATTAATGATTGAGAACACTAAAATAAGTTCAAATATGCATGAAATGATGAATTAAAGAACTTCCCTTTATTTTATTTGACCATGGGTTGAGGTTGCTTCCTGAGCAAGGCACAGTTGATGAACAGATGAATTAGGGTTTCCTTGGGAAACAAGCCTCAAGCCCCTTGCTTTGCTTTGATCAAAATGATGAATTGAGATACTTGGGAGGAATATTTGAATGATGAGAGCTTTGGGAACCATTTCCATGCTTGCTTTCATCTTCTCTTGACCATATCAATGCACATAGGATCTCCTAGAAGCTTTTGACCTTGTGACTGCTCAAGCTACAAACAAAAGATGTTAGTGACATATTTTTGTGCTTTTGGTTAGTGAATAAAAATGATAAAAGCAATAATATACAATTCAAGCATGCTTGGTGATCTCAAACTAACTCTCAAGAGATCCCACCCAAAGGCAAAGGGAACCAAGATGCTTATGATCCTTGAGGCTATGCAAATGCAATGTTATGATGCCATGAGGGATCTTAGGGTCAAAATTAGGGTCTTACAGAAACGACAAATTTCAACTAAGCTTGAGCCCAAATCTGACAAATGCTTATTTGTGGGGTATCCTAAAGAAACAAGAGGGTATTACTTCTATAATCCTTCTGAGGGCAAAGTGTTTGCCGCTCGTACTGGAGTTTTCCTAGAAAAGGATTTTATTTCCAAAGGAATCAGTGGGAGGAAAGTAGATCTTGAAGAAATTCAAGAATCACAAAGCATTGATACACATATGGAGGAATTAGAGCAGGAAACACAAGTAGTTGTGAAAGAGCAACCTGCTCAAGTAGAACAAGACCAGCGTAGGTCAAGAAGGATACGTCACCTACCTGAGAGATATGAGTATCTCATAACTGAACAAGGTGATGTATTACTCATGGATCAAGATGAGCTTGTGACCTACCAAGACGCCATAACTGGTCCCGAGTCTGAGAAGTGGCTAGAAGCCATGAAATCTGAAATGGATTCCATGTACACAAACCAAGTTTGGACCTTGGTAGAGCCTCCTGTAGGAGTTAACCCTATATGATGCAAGTGGGTCTTCAAACAAAAGACTGACATGGATGGTAAGGTACATACATATAAGGCAAGACTGGTTGCAA